>NC_141608.1:13668155-13910655 GCF_047967505.1 Dipteris shenzhenensis
CACATAAAAAAATGCAGCATTTATAACTCTTCAAACAAATAAAGGACACAAGAACTTTTGAGGCATGAATCATGATAGAAGCTGAATGAAGTTTAAAATACAGCTTGATCTGATAGAACCAAAGCCCATTGAGCTTGAGTTACCTGTCATAGAATGGCCTGCTATATTTGCTGCAAAATGTTTCCAGACGAAACATTTTCAATAAATATAAGTAATATACAAGGACTTGCACAAATATCAGGGGTCAATGAAATTGTACTTACCAGTCTTGAGACAGGCATATGCTTCAGTAATCTGCAATAGAGGAATAGCCTTGACCATGAGTGCAAATTGTATCCCTACATCTGCTAAAGCCTAAGAATCATCTGAACTATACTGGAAGAGATAGAGATCCAAATCTGACTAGGTTCTCCAACCTAATAAAGCATTCAACATTTTCCATCTAGGAGTAACACATAATCAATGCTGTCAAAACAATGAATGCACCAGGTTTAGCATGTTTATCCTGACTTCTCGGTTGGGAAACCCAGGAAGGATAACTGGAAACTCAGATGAATAAGCACTCAAGTAACCCAAATGCATCCCAAACTTGAAGACAAGATTTTTAACCACCTTTCGCACCATGGATTCTTCTTCCAGCTCTTGCAAAGCAGTGACAAAATACGTCATTAACTAGGGCTCAGATGAAACATCAAGAGGGCATTCATATCAACCCCCAATATACCCTGCATCCCGCTCCCTGCGCCCCCCCTCCCCCGGAAACCCCAAAAACACACACCACCACTTCCTTGTTTGTGGCTCAGTTCAAAGCATAAACCTTTGTCATTTCTTCATTTGAGGGATCTCAATTACTCCAAGCCCACCTTACACTTACATTGATTGAGCTCTGTTCTCATTTTCCCACTCTTTTATATATACAAGACCCTTTTTATGATAAAAGTAGGAAAAAGGAAAGAGGCTAATCAATTAGGTACAACCATGCTGCTGAAATGGGAGTCTAGGACTTCCAAGCCAATAAGCAAGCCTCTCCTGTCCTGCATGTTGCAATGACACTCAAAGGGAACAAAGGACTCAAGTTACAAAGCCAAGGCTATCATCCATGACATTTTCCTTGAGACCATATCATAGATGATGATGTCATCACCTATTTGGACTTAGCTGTTTTACACTTCTCGATATAAATGCATTCGTCATGGACCATGCCAGGTTTTGCATCATCAATCATGCATGTTTGTCTGTATATCAAGTCTTTTGAGTTAAACTTTAGAATGCATTACAAATTGGTACTTCTACACGTATACACAGGTCCTTAAGGATTTAAAGGTATAGTTTCTCAACGGTTAAGGAGAGTTTCCAAACATTTCAATAATTTGGCAACGTGTATGAAAAACCCATCTTTGAGGTCTTGCGACTACACTCTCCTGCACCAAGCTGAAAATAGATTATGCAATAGGAAGCAGTCTATTAGAACGGTGTGGGAACCCTTTGATCACTGGAGGTCTTGACATTTGGCTATTAATCACTAAACAATGAGAGCCAGTTACTGATGTATATTAAAGACGAAGAATATACGAGATAGGTGCCAAAGAGGGATTTTAAAGGAGGTAAAAAGAGGGTTTTCCCTCAGGTTACAGTAAACATAAAAAAGATGGAGGCTAGTGTAGAGAGTGGCATTTTGATATAAGGCCAAAGATTCTTCAACATGGAAGTAAAAAACATGATGCTTATCTTGTGCAACATCTTCCATTGGGAAATTCAGAGGACCAAGCAACCCGCAAGAAGAGGATGATCATTGGAACCAAGTGAGCTTATCGAGCCAAGTACAAATCCGATGGGACCTTGGATGGCAACACTTGTTGTCAAAGGCTATCTACAGGCTGAGGGAGTCAAGCATAGGGGGTAGGAATTGAGCACACGCACCCACCACGACATGAACCACATCCTCAACCCACGAAGAGAGAGAGAGAGAGAGAGAGAGAGAGAGAGAGAGAGAGAGAGTTTTTTACTTCGTAGCAACAATGCCAAGACGCACACAGTAGGCGTATCCGAAGTCGACCACGAGGATCAAACACACACACACAACGACATGAACCAGAGCCTCAACCACCAAGACCCACGCGGGTTTTACCAAACTTGGTGGGGAAGGATGGCTTATACACGGTGAGAGAGAGAGTTTTTTACTTCGTAGCAACAATGCCAAGACGCACACAGTAGGCGTATCCGAAGTCGACCACGAGGATCGAACACACACACACAACGACATGAACAAGAGCCTCAACCACCAAGACCCACGCGGGTTTTACAAAACTTGGTGGGAAAGGATGGCTTATACACGGAGAGAGAGAGAGAGAGAGAGAGAGAGAGAGAGAGAGAGAGAGGTTTTTGACTTCGTAGTAGCAACAATGCCAAGGAGCCAAATTGACTCATTCGAAGCGATTCTTAGTGAAACAAGACTGCTCCTAACTAGGGATAACTTCAACCAACTTAGCTTGAAAGGAGAGTCTTAGGCTAGCCTAGCATGTCTACAACCGTTATGATTATCTTAGAGCAGAAATAGGCTAGGATTACATCATGTAAGAATAGGAATTGCATTGCTTGAGTGTGCAGGAAGTACCGTGGGGAAAGGACAGAAAAGTAACTCTAGAAATGAGGGAGAGTGAGTAGTCAGGGGCTGACCTTACACAGGAACCTGTGAGGGGCTGCACAGGGACAAGAAAGAGGTTAATTCCATATTAGATTCAGCTAGAGCTAGAGCTCCTGCTTGTGAGAATCCAATTTGGCAGAGGATCAGTGTATTCATTAGAAGCTGAGTACAAATGAGACAGCCCTGCCTTTTATAAGATTAGGACAGGCTGTTTATATCTTTATTTATGGGATGGTGCCCACAGATTGCCACATGGCGTTATTCAAGCAGCCTAGAGGTTCTTAGTACAAAAAGCAAAGCCAACTTAGACGCTACTAACTAACCCCCTTTGTTACACCTAGGAATCAAACACACACACACACACACACACCACGACATGAACCAGAGCCTCAACCCACGGAGAGAGACAGAGAGACATGCATACATATGTATGTATATACATACGTATGCTTTGAAAACAATATAAGATCAGAGATGCTGATAAGAAAATGAAAATCAGGTTGCCCCACAGCTTGCTTCACCAAGTCTCAGGTCATTGCCTCTCCCCCTCCCCTGGCCTAAGTCTCAGGTCATTGCCCCTCCCCCTCCCCTGGCCTAAGTGAGGTAACCACGTGGACTGCAAACGGTGCAGTCGACTATGAGACAACAAATTCTTTGATCCATGAGAATATAGAAGATGTCTGCACGCCAAGCCTTGCAAAAACACTAATGCGGCTCAATGGTCTTCTCAAAACTCATAGCATAAAGGCAGGCTGCAACGCTTCATTGCACAGTCTACTGCATCTACATTACACCTAAGGATTTTCTATTAAAGCTAGAAGCATTTAGACCCCTCTTCCTCACCCTATAGACTGTCAACATATGCTTGCACGCCCACACGCACATGCACACATGGAAAAGTGTTGAAAGCTGTGACATCAAGCAGAAAAAACAGCATGCCAACGACAAGGTTTTGCCAAATGAATTCAAAGAGTATTAGTGAATGTAACACAAGCCATCAAAAGTCCCATAGACAATGCAAGCAGGAATTTCTAGCACCTAGGATCTCTGCTGCTCAGTTACTAGTGAGGCTACCACCTAGGCATTATTTCATCTGACCTTAAGTTCCCTCTCCAGCAAATTTAAAGAATTGACTAATTAACACAAGCCATGATCTTATAATATATCAACCAAAAGAAAAGGGTGTTAGATCCATAACTTACAGAGATGCATGTGGAAGAATTCTCAGTAATTAAGTAAACATTCACATGAAAGCATTTCAAAACAAACACAATCCAGAAAAAAGGAGGGGCTCTATAAGGGGAAGGGGGAGCTAGTAAAACAAACTCACCAGCCTGAATTCTGCCTCAGCATGGCTCTTCAGATTTGCTGGACGTCGATCAGGATGATTCTCCAAAGCCTTTTTTTTGTATGCAGCCTTAACCTACTTTCATCCATTACCACATTAAGGCCTTCCTAGAAATGATGGACAACAATACAAAAGGAAAGATCAAACATGTAGCAAGTTTGTTAGAAAATCATACACACACATTACTACAACATAGACACTGATCTCAGAAATGGCAGAAGCATAAAACATAATGCACAAACAGTTCCAATATTCGATAGTTTAAAAATCAAATTCTGTCAAATGACAGTTTCATTAAGAAAGCGAGCTCTTACAAGAATTCCTTGAACTCCTTCATGGGATGAGAATGGAAAGAGCTAAGACGGGTTAAAAGCTAACTTATTGGCCTCCCCTTCAAAGCTTAAGCGCCCCAATTACCATGTCTGGCTGGGAATGCACTTCCATACTAATGTGACTGAACATATGGCCAACTCTCCACAATGAGATGAGCGTAGTCTGATAGGGACTGGAAAACTGTTGGAATATGAGAGTCATCTTCCCACATGTGAGCCCCCAATTGAGGACATCTGGGAGACATACCTGCAACAAAAATGAGAGGGATGCCATGTGGGCAAGAGAGACATGGGTGATCTGGTAGACACATGGACTGCCACATGGGCATGGCCACAGCAGGCAGGCTGCCACGTGGACAGCACCATCGCTTGTCACATGGGCAGCAGAGGGAGAATATTTATTGGGGCTGGAACCCACGGAAAGGACTGAACAGTCCACAAGGGATCCCCATGAAATATGCCCAAGTTGGGGGCTGTCCATGAGCCTAATCAGGGATGAGTTAGGCTGGCTGGAAAAGCCCAGACAATTTGGCAGGCTATTAGCCTTATATAGGCCAGAAAAGGCAGCCAGGTCAGCCAGAACACACCTGGGTCAGCCAGGGACAGACCTGGGTCTCAGCAGGTCTACCAATGGGATGCAGGTTGGCAGTCTGCCTGCTTGGTCGGAAAAATCCAGACGGGGACAGCACAGCTAGCCCTCTCCTATGAATAGCCAACTTGCAAAGAGAGCCCTGAAATGGCATTTATAGGCTTCCCCATCCAGTCGGCTGGTAGGGAGGAATCCATTCGGCTGGTAGGAGGAAGGCTAGTCAGTTTTTTGGTAGAGGATCAGCTCCTATAAAAGGGCCATCTGGGGTGTCTCATTCCTCATCACTTGGAGCAGCAGTCCAAGAGCAGGAAGTAGCAACAGGAGGACCATCCTTGGGCCTATACACAGGAGGTGAAGGAGACCTACAAGGGCTGCAGACTTAGCTCAAGGTGCTGCCCACCTAGGCTGGCTTTCCGAACAGCAAGGTGGAAGGGATCATTAAACAGAGCTGCATAAGCACAAAGGAGCACGCGGGCTCCGAGATCTAGAGGTGCCAGGCAGATAGTAGGACATTTTGGTAAGATCGGAGGACCACAGTTTGGTGGGACTCTGCATCTCCTTTTGTATTACCTCTAGTTTGTGGACGGATGAAAATATATCAGTGTTGCTTCAATATTTGTCTTGGATGCACTGTCTATTCTGGCTTGATACACACATAATTGGTTGTGAAGTAGACACAATGTAAGAAGTTTGTTTCTGTAGTGAAACACTTCCGCATGTAATTCTTGGGCTCCATCTATCAGTCGTCCGCTTCTGTGGGATACGCTCTACTAGAGCCATGATGGAAGTTTTCGGGAAGTGGAGCTTGAAGGCAAGGACCTTGCTAAAGGACAACCTTGATTCATTGCTCGAAGGAATTAGCTTGTGTTTGAAGGATTGTACCCAGGCGGGAGACTTAGGTTCAAGCAAGCATTTGAAGGATTGTACCTAGGTGGGAGGCTCAGGTTTAGGCGGGTGTACGACACTCTAAATTCTTTACCTCTTTCACTTCATTATCATGGCCAATAGATATCAAATCCCAAATTTTGGTGAGACGGGCAAGCTCGATGGGACCAATCTTGGTGCCGAGGGAGCCATGGGGGATTGCGATGAGGACAAAGCTGTTGCCTCAAGCTCCTGTAACTACTCCAACCACATCAACTACAGCAGCAGTGACAGCACCAGCGGACCTTGTGTTAGTGAGAGTTATTAGTTTCCATTAAATGATGATTAGTTTATCAACATCTACTAGTTTGTACGAAATTGGCTATTATTGTATGATGGCAGATATGGTGCTTCCTCATATTCAAATAGTGAACTCTTCTTTCGAGGCTTGGACTACATTGAGGGATATGCATGAGCTCAACAATGAGGCAAGAATCTTGGACCTTGAGATGAAGTTGTACGGCATGAGGCTGGATGAAGGGACATCCGTACATGAATACATGACCAAGATGAAGGTGGTGCAGGATCAGTTGACGGCAGTTGGTCAAAGGAAGAGGTTGACTAGGATGACAAGGTTGTTGCTGGGAATGCTCTCCCGGAGCGATAAATGTTTTGTGACTACAACGATTGCAAGCAGAGGGCGACGCCTTCGAGGAGTTGGTTCCATTTCTACTGCAACAAGCAGCTCCAGAAAAGAAGTACGAAGGTACGGATAAGGATGACAAGGCCCTAATAGATCACGACAGGAGCGAAGGCAAGGGCAAGGGTAAGCCTGGCAAAGGCAAGCCCAAATTTGACAAAGGAGTGGACTCTTTAGATGAAGAGAACAAGAAAGAAAAGAAATGCTTCTCTTGTGATAAGCTAGGGCATATAGTGAAGGATTGCAAAAAGAAGAAGGCTGATCAAAAGAAGAAGGGGAACAGCTCAGAGTCAGAGGAGTCAACTCAGTTGGTGGAGGTAAAAGAGGAACTTTTGTTGGTGGCATCTCCGACTGCTCTGCTGAGATTAGGTATATGGACCCCGTGTTATTGTCACGAGGTCCGACATTGAGGATTGGTCAAAAGACGAGTCAGAGACCTTTGTAAAGGTGATGGACAGTGATGAGTGCCCAGAACCATCTAGGAGCTTGGCTGGTGTTATTGACACAAAGGGGATTCTTTGACAGGTTCCGAGGACTCAAGGTTAGACGGAGGCTGTGGGACAACAATACAGAACCACACATGGAGCTTCACGGTCCAGGTAATCTGGACTTATGCCTGGGATATGATGTCCCGAGTATGTTGTTTGGTTGCAGACCAAGCCGGACAGAGGACGGGTTGAAGCATACCCTGAGAACTTGGTGCCTGGAGGACTTCAAGCTGTTCACTCATCACGAGGGGGACAGTTGGAGAATGCTAGTACCTAGAGGGCTCGAGTTTGAAGGCGGGTTCGTGATTGAAGGTGTGGTGCCGTTAGGTGGTGCCAAAGATGGACATGTGTACCAGACTGGTGTGCGAAAGCAGAACCAGACCTTGTGGAGTAGGAGCCACTGATTGAAAAGCCAGGAAAAGACTATGGCGACACCAAAGTGTTCCAGGGGGCTACAACTCCGGAGCTGCTGGAGCATCTTCATCGACGAATTTGGATCAGGCCAATGTGGGTCGGTGAGAGGGGCTATTGGATTAGGGTTGGTCACCTCCCCACCTGTGGGCCCCATATAAGGAGTGCATCCAAGGGTGAACCATGGAATGATAGGATTGGACATGGGGCTGCCACATGGACGGCACATGGGCTGGCCACCTAGCATCCAGACACTAGCCCAAGTAGTTCCATCCATGTTTCGTTGCCCCAAATCTGCCCATAGGACTTCCAAACAGCCCATGAACTTGTGCGCCGCACCATTCCATTCCACACACACACACACACACACGCACAATATAATTTTGATTAGTAAATGTATCTCACATACTTTGCTGTACTGCCCAGTACCTTTGCTGATGTCAGTGCCTTGTCCATGCAGTCCTTGCTTGCTAGAAACCCTGCCCAGATCTGCCCTTTCCATCTGTGGACAGCGTCTACCAGATCTGCCCTCCATGGTGTCTCAGGGATCTCCTCTCTCTCTCTCTGCTGCCCACATTGCAGCCCATGTGCTGTCCATGTGGCAGCCCCATGTCCAATCCTATCATTCAATGGTCCTCCCACCCCCCTCATATGGGGGCTCATAGGTGGGGAGGTGACCAACCCTAGCACCCCCAGATCCTCCATCCACTAAACTTCTAAATGGGAGAGATATGACAAGTAGCCTCTTCTAATCAGCTTTGTACTCGCAGTGCCATCACCCAGCTTGGGCAGCAATACATGGATTTGATTGGAGCCTCTAGCTTGAGTTCTTTAGTACACATGGGCCTTCTTTTTTTAACCATTATTGTGGTATCTGAATGCGCACTTTCATTGTATGGAGATAGAGGTTGAGGAACACCATCTTGAGCACTTGGAGGGAGGGATACGATTTGGGCAGGTCCCAAACGTAAACTCACAGAGGTATGGAGATAGAACAGGGCAAGGAATTCAGCCGCCCCCTGTAAATGCACATGTCTCTCCTCAATTGAGGGCTACGAAACTTTTTTGCTTCTACAAGGTCTATATTTGCAAATCAAGCTCTCCGCTCTGCCTCACGGCTGCAATGCGCATGTGACACGAAGCTCTTGGCAAAACAAAAAGTCACTAGATTAAGATAAGACAGGGAAACGATAAGTCTAATATATGGACACTGAGGTATGCTCCATATCCATGAATGGCAGATTCGATAGGATCGAGAGAAAGTACATACAGATCATTGCCCTGCAGAGCCCGGGAATGGGCCTTCCTGAAACGTCTTGACGAAGTGCACATTGCAGGGGAACGAATTGATTATGGGAGGCCTAGTGCGCAATCAAGGGTATACAAAATTTCAAAATTCCAGAAGAGTGCAGAGATGAAAATGGCAACGAAACCAACCTGAGATAAGGAAGCATTAGGGGGGACACCCAACAAGCTTCTGGCCACACAGACCCTCATGGTGTGCTTCACCTGATAAATTAGTTGCAGGAACGACCACTTAAAGAAGAAGAAGAAGAAGAAGAAGGTGGGTGGGTGGCCTAACATCCGAAGAAGAAGAAGAAGTTTGTGGTAAGAGTTTGGTGGCTTGCATCCTTGAATCTCTCTATGGATGAATCTATCTTGCCAATTTTGTAAAGATTCTTGAATCTTCCCCTTTCACATTGGCGGCACCGGGTGCCGCGTGCACTACCCTTTTCCGCAGACTCTCGCAACGCAAACCGTCTTGCCACATGGCTTGGCAAGAGAGGGCATCGCACAAGGCATGTTCTCAGTTTTTCCTAATAATCAATCACTACAGAGATCCATGTTTTATATGAATTGTCTTCTCTTTCACCATTGCCCTTTTCAATACTAGACCTCTAATAGTCTCATTGAAGGATGAGTATATTGGTTAGAACCAGCTCCATGTAAGGACCAGTACGTTGGTTAGAACCAACATGGTGGCTATAACCAACGTCTATACAAGCCTCCTAGTTGGATAGCTAGTGCAAATTGGGAAGGGAGGCATAGCATTCTATAGCAATCTGCATTATAGTCTCTAGATCGACTGCAAAATACTATCAAGGACAATTATTTGTGAAACTCTTTCTCTACTATATCAAGGAACAAAAGTAGAGAGTACCTCTACCTCCCATTTGAATCCAACCCCAATCTAAAAAAGTGTTTATTGACTATACCCCCTATTTGAAAAGTGCTCACTCCCCATTTGAAAAATTGTGTATGGGTGCGACCCACCATTTGAATCCAAAACAACTCATGTGCATGGTAGCCTTCTACTCCAAAAGTGACTACTAAGCCATGGAAGGCACTGATCGACCTAAGCATCTAATTGTCTTCTTTGCTCTTCTTTTATAGGGATACCACTGGACAATTTGCCACTTATCAGACCTTGAACGAAAAGACTATTTGGACACTATTGACTCCTGAGTGTTTATTTACTTTCAAACTTTCCTTGTGTTTGGTTTAGACCCCTTAGACTTCTATTAAGGTATTTTCCTAATAGAAACTTCACTTTTTGCAATCCCATCATTGACATACTAAAAGTGCATAGATTCTAAACAATCATCTAAAGTGTCATATTGTGCATTGAGCTTTAGCTTACTCCATCAAGAAGTGAAGCAATTGAATTGCCCACTTAACTAACCTTATTGTAAATCGATCTTGGTCACTTGGTTAGCCTTAGGTCTGGTGTGAAACAATTTTCTAGATATAACTATACCAAGGTGATGATTTCTTAGGAGAGGTGCATATTGCAAAGGTTTAAGATTCAGTGAGTTGGGGAAACCCAGACGGGAAGCTCTAATCCTAGTGAGAGGAGTGCATGCATCAGGACTCTAGGGTAGCCTTGCTCCAAGTAATGTGAGGAGCAAGCATCTCGATGTAAGTTAATATAGGCACAGATCTCAAGGTACTTGTTCTAGCAAGTTCAATGTCCAAGAGTGTTAATGAGAAGGAAAAGGGGTATGTGGCTTGGAATTTACGGTTGAGTCTAACAAGAAGGATATGTTAGAGGCATGATAGCCTTCCTATGCTGACATTGTCGTTAATAAGGATTGGAGGGGAGTAGGTCAGAAGCACTCGTTCTACTATGAGGTTCCTATAGAAAAGATCAAGTTGGCGAAATTGGCAAGGGGGTGTCTCTGCTTGTATGAAGCTCAATTCTTGAGTAAGTGCTTTTTCGTACTGCCTTTGTGTGTCTCAGGTGGTTGTAACAAGTTGTGGGGTAATCATTTATGTTTGTTGGTGCTACATTGTCGATCATTCCATGGAATCCCTCCTTAGTGTGGATCAATTTTTATTTTATGAGTGTTTGGTGTGGGTGGGTTTTCCCAATCCCCCCTTGTGATTGTGTGATGCTTTGGAGTATCATGCTTGAGCTATGGGGAAGCTATTTCTCATCTTAGGAATCCTTTTGGGACCAAAAGGTCCTAGATTGTATGGGAATGGTGGGCTCAAGATGTCCCTGATCAGATGCACAACAAGCTTGCAGAACAAATGATTCATACCCAACAGATTTGTTTTGGTTCCTTTCTAGATACATGCTTCATTTGTAAAGATATGGGATAGTTTGCATGCAACCACCTTGTAAAATGTGGATAAAGAGTTGCACGCATGTGGGATTGACATGCATGCGATGATAAAGACTCTTCGTTTGGCAAGCCAAGAGTCAAAGTAGGTTGAGTTGCACAAGGTGCGGGCCGACGAAGAGGTGGTTTGATTGGATGATGTAGCCCTGAGAGAACAAGTGAATGTTAATTAATTATCTGATGAGTCATTCCTAGAGAGCTGAAAGGCTATGCATAAGAATTTACATAGAATGTGGTGGACATGATATCACCTTAAAGGAATTACACTAGTGGGGCAAGTGTGGTGAGATAGAAGGTGTTGGGTGTCGATGGCATCCCTACATGGAATTTCTAATGCTGTTGAGGAGCTCCGCTTCTACAATGTTTGATGATGATGGTTCTAAGGACCAAGAGTTTCCAAGATACGTATCGTAACAAAGAACATATGAAGAAAGCAGGAGCAGAAGAAACCTCTTTGGCAAACTGACATTTCTAGTGATCCCTAGCCTATGAGGGTGGATCCTAAATACATCAAGGATGTAGCGTGAAGTTTTAGTGGTGGCAAGGAGAATTTATTTCATTTTTCCCATGATGCATACGAATTATTTGCACAAATAATGATGTGGGCAAATGAGTCGATCAACAAGTTTGTCCACCCATTGATGGTAATTCTCTCTAGGAATTTGAGAGGGTGGTGTTATAAAGATAAGAAAAAGGTTTGTTTAAGAGTGCTATGCTTGGAGTAGTTCTATTGTAGGAGATTAAGTGTGGAGATGCCTTTTGAAAGTGTTCGATAAGTTGGGCCTTTATTTGTGAATTGCCTATGTAAAACGAAAGGGGGAACTGCTGTAGAAGTTAAGAGTTGGCGGGAATGAAGCAACTATTTAGGGACAGTCAGGGCCACCTCTTAGCTATTGAAGTCTCTTTCCTTGGTTTGGTGCTTAACATGTTGTGTCTTCATGCAAAGAGATCAAAGTTTGTAGTGTGATAACATGGGAGTACCTCTAGGATTTCAAGTGGGTTGACTGGAAACCTATGGATCTTTCTCATGTAGTTTCATCTCAATTCATGAGAGGTAGCTTTTCTTACATAAGTTTTTCATTGTGTCCCCCAAGCTTGGCCTAGAAATTATGTTGTGTCTCCTAGTTGGAGAGTGAATCAATGGCTAGTTGGAGGTATTATTGCTTTGAGAAAAGCTACAACCAGAGTTGTGTATAGGTAGGTCCCTCATTGACAAGAGAAGATTTTGGTGGCTACCTTGAACTCTAAGTGGATATTACAAAGGGAGGCAGTCAATAGAGCGAGTGAGAAAAAGCGAGCAAGCCCAAAAAAGCGAGCGACAATTAGTTGAAGTAATTGGAAAATCAAGCAAGCAAAGAAAGAATCTAAGTTTTTTATAAAATAATTGCTTAAAGTATAAAGTATTCAAAAGAGTGGTTATGTGTCACATTTCTTGAAATTGAGTAGTCTAAAGTTAAGGACTATTGTAACATGATCCCATTTGGGTTTGGCAATTATCCTGGGGGGTCACTCATAAACATGTAACATACCACTTTTGTGCATTGAGGGGTATTTTTTAGTGGGGGGACTTACATGTTGTTTGTGTGCATGAGGGGATTTATAAAATAGCAACTTAATGTAATTTATATATGTAGATATTTTAAAATGTAAACACATACATGGGTTCAACCATTTACATGACAAAATGTAAATTGCAAGAATAGGGGTAATTTTTAATACATGTTTGCTTGCAGATGCTTTATGGGTTTATGAAGAGTGATCCCGAGAGTGCAATTAAAAGGTAGAGGATGTTAAATTTTGTTTTTTTTTGCCAAAATAGGCAGTGTCTTCTCGCTCCCCATTATGGGAAATCTTGCCTTAAACTTGGTACAAAAAATTGGACAGAATCTCACAAAATTCATATTCTGATGCACACAATTTTTTTAGATGGTGCAAAAAGGCATGATATTGATCTAAATCATGCCTTGTCATTTGATTTGATATGTAACATTATGCCATTTATATTTGACAATAAAAGATGTAGGGATGTTAAAAACTCATCTTTTGGGCCAAAAAAATCATATGTTGACATCTTGCAAAAATACAGGAATGTGAAAATGCCCTCTTTTAATGCGCTCCCTGTTTTGGCCCAAAAGAGAGCATTTTCACATCCTTGTATCTTTTGATTTACAAGTCCAAACAGGGTCATGTTACATATCAAATCAAATGGCAAGGCATACTTTAGATGATTATCATGTCTTTGTGCACCATCTAGTAAAATTTAATGCACCAAAATATGAATTTGTGGTTAATTTGTTGCATTGGCTAGATTAGTGGGAGCTAAGAATAAATCATTAGGGAAGGATATTTTTCCAGTAACAAAGAAACATGGGTTTCATTCCAAGAGTGAACAGAGTTAAAAAAGCTAAGCATTTACATATGCATGGAATCTAGACTAATCCATGCAAGGAGTCCTTGGAAACACCCCACCTGTGTGCAAGGTTGCATTGATGATCTCAATTACTCTAGTGGAAAGAGAGAACTTGATTGCAGTTACAGTAGGTTTTGTCTTCAATACAAACAATGAATTGGAAATTGAACATACAAACTATCTCATGGATGATGTGAAATTAGTGTTAGTGGCTCAGAAAGTTATATGCATATTTAACCTTCTAGCATTGAGGAAACATATGGACTTTTGAATAAGTTATTATTTTTTGCTACTAAAATGGGGGATTTATAAATCTTTTATTATTTTTTATTGCTCGCTTTTTTTGGCTCGCTCGCTTTTTGTCGCTCACCTTTTGGTAATCCTCTTACAAAGGCATCCGACCTAGTATAACAGTAGAGTCACTCATATCTAGAAAGTTTATAAGGTTGAGAAGGCTAAGTTTGTGTTGTGGAAGGTTATACATAATTGCATGCTTGTAAGAAGAAAGTTGGTAAAATGGTTTGAAGTTAAACCTAATTAAAGTCATGAATCGTCTATTCTAGGATTGTTTGGTTAACAAGGGACTTTTAGTTGAATTAAAGGAGCCACCAACAGGGCTAGTCTAATGTATAGCTTCTCGTGCAAAGGTAAATGGAGAGCGGTCTTTATAGGTGACCCCACAAGGGTTTACATCAATGGTAGCAACAATATGGCTCTATGCTAGAGATGTGGTCCTCCTTGCCATCTGGGTAATCAAAAAATGGCTAGTGTTTGAGGGAAGGATAGTTGTTGGTCATAGATAGTCTTCCATTGTGAGGATGTTCAAGAAGATACTATAAGATATGACTATGGCCATTAGGGTAAGGAGTCTTTGGGGAGTCTTTGTCTACATGATGTGGGTTGTTCAATATTTTTTGAGCTTGTTGTTGAGCAACATAGGCCATGCGTAGTGTGCCCTTGATGTGTTGGCCAAAATTTTGTATAATTGTCGACTCTTTTTGGGTGTGATTGCATTGTTTATTAAAACTAACATTCAACCAAAAAATAAAGAAATAGTTCCTTGCAAGTAATTGACTCATAAGGATGCATGAACAATACATGACATTTCCCACTTTGTATTTAACTCTTCTTTTAGCTACTCATCTTTGTATTATATCTTTTTACTGTATAAGCTCCTCTAAAACTCTTGTGTATAGGTTTTATTTCCATCAATGTTACATTAAAAAATGTACACTTTTGAAATGATCTCCATTACAAGCTATCTTTAGCCTTCCCTCTCTCTCTCTCTCTCTGTCTGTCTGTCTGTCTCTCTCTCTCTCTCTCTCATTTTGTATTTTTCCAAATATTCTATTTGAAGTTAAGATTCATCCCACAAAAGGTTCATGATGTCTTCCTTAACTAATTCTTCCATCTATGGCTACATTGAATTTATGTGCTAACACGTAACACTTCCCACAACCTGATAAACACAAATGATTCCCCAATTGGGTATGAAAATATGATGTAAGGAACACAACACATGTCAATTAACATTGAAACCACACCATATCCAAGGAGTTAAAAATAATACAACCCATTGGATCCACACAAATTTTTGTTCCTTTTTCTACCTTCATACCCTTGATTATAGAGTGTCACCTTGCTAAATAGTTCATACTATGTGATACTTGCACTAAAGAAACACATATTTATAAGATTGCATTAACTCAAATTCTACTCTCTCCTAGATTGGTTTCAAACTCTGGAATAGTCTAGCTATCCTCTTTAATATATTTGTCCACTAAATACTTAGTGGACTTGTTGATTATACCTTTCCAAAATACCAATCATTAAAAGCTAACATATCGCACACATACATAGTTATATATCAAGTTCCATTGACACATGGCATTCCCACCACATCAACTGTTAACGTGTGAACATTGTTGCATCATCAAATAATCCACATTAGCAAATTTGCACAGCCATAACACATAGCATGTAGACTTAGTTAACACCTTGTCATCATTTTAGGAAAAAAAACACCTTGTCATCATTTAATATGTGGTGTTCAATGCCACCTTAGCTGCACCCTACCCCCACCCTACCACATCATCACTTTTGGTCAATGCTAGGCCAATGTTTTGACTTCCATAACCTTTTTCCAAATGAATTTTCATATGCACCAGTAGAGCTACTGTTGGCTGGATCGTCCAATGGTCTAGGTGTAGATCCATTGACATACTCCCATTTTGACCTAAAGTACAAGAATGGTCTCCATTCAATATTTCCATGTGCTGTAATTGGAGTTGTCTAGCTTAGCAAATGCCTCCAAATTGAGGTTGCTAGTTGTAGACATGGTGCAAGAAATGTACTCAAAGTGTCATGAAAAATCACTATTTGAATCAACTACAAAATACTGACTATAGAGCAAGTGAAATCTGAACTGTCGGTGAAGACAGAATTGCAATATATATAATCCGATCTGAATTACAAGGCTTGTGGCAAATGATGTCGAGAATAGCCAAGAGGCTTTACAAGGCTGAAATGATGTGCACAATGCCATGAAAATAGCCGAATAGGCTTTATTGCTATTTTTTGTGTGCTTTATGTATCAATCAATTCACATTTGAGTTTTGACCTATGCATAGTGCAATAGTTTCACCTTTGATTTAGTTACAATCTCTTCAAACTCAACACATAATAAGAACAACGAGAATAAACATTTTGTTCCATTTCCTTGTATTGTTGTGTAGTCTAGTTGTAGAGACTAGCATATGTCAAAGGAGATTCAACTCCCCCAAACTAATTAATTTATTTCCCAAGCTATTTGATTAGTTTCTAATAGAATTTATTCATTTATTTCTATCATTGGTACTCACATTTAGACATCTTATTCTCTATTAGTACCTTGGTAGTTGGTAGTCTCAAAGTTTGTGACTCAATTGACAATTTGATCATCAATTTTAGGACAGTTGCCTATGCCACCCTTGTAAAGTCACTAGTTGATTACTTTAGCATTGGTTGCTTACATCAAGACTTCTAAAGCCTTTTGGATATCCGCAACATGTTTTTTCCAATTCATCATATATAGGTTTTGATCTTGTGCTCCCATTTAGTTCATCGTGCCTAAATCACATGATCGTATTATCTTTCTTGATCATAATAACAAGCTATATGATAATAAAATTAGTATCTAGAAGTTGAATATGGTCGATATCTTCTAGCTCAAGAATGTGAGACATCACATCATAGAAATAGAGAAGAGACATGAACCACCTTCAATGACAGTGGCAACTCCATTTACTACTATTGGTTACCTCCAAGATCTAGAAAAGTAATAGTTAGATTGGGATGAGATGATAAGGCTAGCATTGAATCTCATCAATATTAATTTTAAAGATGTCATGAGTTTCCACCAATGAATTTGACAACCCCATTTACTACTATTGATCAACTTCAAGAACTAGAAATGTAATAGTCAGATTGGGATGAGAAGACAATGTTAGCATTGAATCTCACGACTTTCAATGTTAAAGATGTTATGATATTGATCCTCAAAGTTTAGAAATATGTTATGAATGGATAGAAGGCTCTCGAGAGCCATTCTACTACTTGAGAATGAGTTGAACACTACCTCAAAGCTACAAATTGAGATAGGACCAGATTTCCTAGTTAGATTGAATGAAACTAGTGATTGATTGAATTCAATAGGTCAAGAGATCAAGTAAAAAATACTAGTGCATATTGCTATCAGTGGACTAGAAAAAGATTATGCTCAGCTTGTGACTACAATAGTCACAAGAGATGCACTGTCATCCTTTGAACTCATGTAAGATATGCTTATGCATGAGAAGAGGTGTCAACACCAAATTTAAGAGTCATGGCCATACATTTTTAGCTAAAGAAAGAGGATTCCATAGAGGCAAAGGTAGAAACACTTGTCGATCCAATAATGAAGGTAGGAACACTAGTCACTCCAATAATCAAGGTAGAAATACTAGTTGATCAGGAAAGGGAAAACCTTCTCATAGCCCCCTCACAACCATGGTAGATATTTCGACATTAGTATCAACACCATGGCCGTTCTGCTTAGAGGTGATATGGAATCCCAAGGGTAGAAGAAACCCGATGTGAGGAAGTCTAGTTCTCCTATAAGAATAGGTAATTGCAATTACATGACATCCCAAGACATTGGGAACTACAATGTAAGAAGAGCAAAGAAACTAAGCCAATTACCTATAAGAATAGGTAATTGCAATTATATGACATCCCAAGACATTGGGAACTACAATGCAAGAAGGGCAAAGAGACTAAGCCAATGACTAGACTAGAAATATGGAAATCCTCATCAACTTGAAGGTAATAATTAGAGATAGTATGCATGCTATCCTCATCAACTTAAAGGAAATAATTAGAGATAGTATGCATGCTATGCCGATGATGAGGATAACTCTCAAGATTATTTATTAGCACAAAGTCCTCATCTCACATCATGGTCTTTTGAGAATCCATTGGCTCAGAGTCATTAAGACAAAGACACCATGTGGTATGACCTAGGTGTAAAAAATCACATGACACTTGAGAGGAAATGATTCTCAAAACTTCAACCCAATAGAGATCCTAAAGAGAACATTGTGATGGATGATACATACCACACAAGGTACAAGGGATTAGGAACATACCTTTGCATAGTAATTTAAGAAGCCCAAAAATAGCATAAGAGATGTGTACAATGACATGAAACCTCATTTTTGTTGGACAAATGATAGAATGTGACATAGACATTATCTTAAATAAATATGGATGCATAGTTAGGGAGCTTAATTTTGACTCCTTCATTTCTCAAGGTGTCAAAATTGGCTATATGTTCAATCTATCTTCAGTAATTTCAATCCAAAATGCCCTAATAGTCACCATCAGAGTCAAGATGCTACCTAAATATACTATGGCATAAGAGGTACTGAGACCTCAACGTCAAAAGTCTGCTATCCTTGAAAAAGGCAAATATGGTATAGGGAGAAAGCATCATATACAACCATTTCCAACATCTCAATCTCAAAGCACAAATGTTATTCATCTCATACACTTTAATGTATGAGGTTAGATGCATTCTATGTCACCACCCACAATGACACAAACAATCATTTCTATTGGACAGATGATAAAATGTGATATGGACATTGTATTAAATAAATATGGATGCATAGTTAGGGAAGTTGCTAATCCCAATTGCATCATTTCTCAAGGTATTAAGATTGGCCATATATTCAAAATATATTTTGTAGTTTTAATCCAAAAGGCCCTAGCATCTCATCATTAGAGTCAAATTTCTTACTTGAGTACACTATGGCATAAGTGATATGAAGACCTCAACTTCAAAAGTCTAGTATCCTCAAAATAGGCAAATATGGTATAGGAACTTCCATAGGTATACTTATAGAGAGGTACCTATGAGCCTTGTTGCATGAGAAAGCAACATAAACATGTCATATACAACCATTTCCAACATCTTGGTGTTGAAGTACAAATGTTATTATACATTATATACTCTGATGTTATGAGGTTATGCTTCCACATCATTACCAAGAAAGCATTACCTCATCACATTTACGAGTGACTACTCCATGAAGACTTGGATGTACTTCTTGAAATAGACGTTGGACACATTCAACATCTTTAAAGACTCAAAAACTTGGTAGGAAATAAGACTAGCAAGCACATCAAGGTCATTCATCATGGCAATGGAGGGAAATACAAGTCCATAGAGTATGAATGCAAAGTCCCTCTTATAGGTTCACCTTTTAGGTGCCTTTTGACCACAACTAGATCTTTTGAGAATGGTGGTGGAACTCCATATGATATCAATGATCACTATGGTAGTGGCTATGTCCATGTGTCAAAGACATCATAGAACTTGTTCGTACAAGTAAAGAAATTCTTTATATCATTGGAATTGATGGCTGAGTTAGTAGAAAAATTGTAGTAGTGTCAAAACATGAGGAAGCCTCATTAACAATAACATCTCTAAATACAGTCTCTACTTAATTGGGTCATGTAGCTTGCATGCCTTTGATTTTTCTACATAGCTTTTGAAGCTAAACTTGATTAACTTGACATCAATCTTGTTTGTTAGTGCATCTAGAACATGAGCATAGGTAAGAGAGACAAATATTCTCAAGTGATTGATAGAGGGATTGATTCTATGAGCTCTTGTTTTGGCAAATGTTTTACAAGAGAGCTATGGGACTCTGCTCATCAAATAAATAGATGTGTCACATTGTTCTACTTAATACTTCCTTGGGACTTTCTTTTCATTGAGCATACATCTAATTTCCTTTGCAGTGACTCTATTTTTCTAATCTTGATAAGTTATCAAAATCTCTCTACAACTTATCAAAGCCCTTTACTCCTTTTTTACCCCTCTTATTTCTGTGCTATTGCTCTCATATCTTGAGCATACTGGGTAGCTCTCCTCAAGCTAATTTTTGGAGGCTCTTCTACTCTGGCAACATCATATTTGACAATATCTAGAAGCCGTAAAGCTCTTGTCACTAAGCGTCGAAAAGGTTTTCTCACATACTGATAGCATCATAAAATTGGTACTGTAGATCTTGGCGAAGACGATTAGCAATGTGTGTGGATGCTCTCAACTTGGGTGGTGAGCGCACAAGAGATAAAGTATAATGATTGAGCAAACTTCATTTTTTAATTGAGTAAGGGAATTTGTTTGCTTCCGTAAAATGGCACAGCATCTTCTGCCATCTCCTATGATTCAAGAGCAAATTAATGCACCTCACCTTCAACTTTTGCAAGAGAGAGATCAACGAGAGAAGTTAGAAAAAGAGCTTAAAAGATCTACGAGCAAGAAAAGAAAGAGATATGCGAGAGATGAGAGGGATCTGATTCTGAGGGAGTGATTCGTAGAGCTGTTAAATCTGCATTGAAAGAGAAAAAGGAAAATAAAATTAGTCGGAAATCTTTTACTTTTCAAAAATATGATGGGAAGAAAGATGCAAAATTTGTTTTAGAATGGATTAGTCAGCATGATGATTATTTCTAGGGTGAACGGTTTCCTGAAAAAGACAAAAATTAAATGTAATGTTAACCATCTTATTGACAATGCAGCACTTTGGTGGAATGTGGTCAAAAGTAGTAAAAGACGACCAGCCGCTTGGAAGGAATTGAAGCAAATATTGAAGAAAAGACTTTCTTTTGACACAATTCAAGTCGAAAGTCTATCAACAATGGGATAGTCTGCATCAACTTGAGAAAGAGAATGTTGCTTTATATGTTGAGAGATTTTGGCAATCTCTCATTCAACTTCAAACCATAGATAGGATTTCTAAGAAGAGCAAAATAGGAAATTTGTATCTAGTCTTAGGGCTAAAATAAAAGCTGAGATCAACATGTTTCATCCTCATTCTTTGAGTTCGGCCATATCACTTGCTACAAGTTGTGAAAGAAAGAACAGGATACCCAAGGATGGAGAAAAGAGTAAACCTTTTGTTCCTTTTCATAAGAGGGACAAGAAGTTTACGTTCAATCTATATTCTCGCTTTACACCATCGACTACATCTTCGAAGGACCACGACAAAATAATTATTCAGAAAAGAAGAAGCATCAACTACAAAGATTAACGTGATTGATGAAGTCAAGCAAGAGGTTAACACTTCTGACTCAGGTAAATCAGGTAAGTTTTCTCCTTATGCATTGCTTAAAATAAAGGGGAAATTAAATGAGAAAGAAATTGTTATTCTACACGATGATGGAAGTACACACGATTTCATTTCTGAATGATTAGTAAAAGCAATGAATCTTAAAGTTTCACCAACACAGTACAAGGCTAAAGCTGCTTTTACAAGAATTAGATATAATTGCTTGAATGAAGTGAAAGATTTGGAACTCACGATTGATCCATATAAAGAAAATGGAAATTTCTTAGTGGCTTCTCTAAGTGGAAAAGATATAATTTTGGGAATGCCGTGGTGACATCAATATAATCCTAATGTTAACACTCACCAAATATGGATCACACACAAGGATAGTTGAATTTGTTTAAAGGGACAAATAAAGAATGAAATGAATCCTTTGTTGAATCACACACAAGCTAAAAGCGCTTTTAGGAAAGGTGAAAAATCATTTCTAGTTTTGGTTAATTCAATTACGACTGCACAAATTAAATCAAATGATGATTTTAAAGATTTTCTCTCACAAATTTTGGATTGTTTCTTGGATGAATTACCGCCAAGTTTACCCAAGTCTAGACCTGAAGATCATCGCATAGAGATTTTACGTGGAAATTCACCTCCTTGTAGAGCTCCATATTGAGTAAACATCTTAGAACGAAAAGAGATTCAAAGACAAATTGAAGAATTGCTGGAAAGGAAATGACTAGACCAAGTAGCTCCTCGTATGGTGCTCCAATCCTTTTGGTGAAAAAGAAAAATGGCACATTTAGGATGTGTAGATTATAGAGCACTTAATAAACTTATAGTCAAGAATTGGCATCCAATTCCAAGAGTAGATGATTTACTTGGACAAGTTGAGAGGAGCTAAATTCTTTAGCAAGATTGATCTTGAATCTGGTTATCTCATCAAGTTAGAATGACAGAAGAAGATGTTTACAAAATTGCTTTTAGAACACAAACGGGTCATTATGAGTTTTTGGTTATGCCATTTGTTTTGACCAACACTCCATCTACTTTGAGTAGAATGATGAACCAAATCTTTTTGAAGCATCAAGATTGTGTCGTGGTATTCTTTGATGATATATTGGTTTTTAGCAAAAATACTGAAGATCATAAGGAACATTTGAAATTGACTTTTTCTCTTTTAAAAGAAAATCAATTATATATCAATTCTAAGAAGACTCTATTCTTTCAGGATCGCATTGAATACTTGGGTCATATCATTTCAAGTGAAGGTATTCAAGTAGACCCAAAGAAAGTGGAATGTATAGAAACCTAGCCAAAGCCTAAAGATATACATGAGTTAAGATCATTTTTAGGGTTATGTGGTTACTATAGGGAATTTGTTAGGAACTTTACTTTCTTAGCAAATCCACTGACCTATCTCCTAAAGAAAACTACAAAGTTCATTTGGACTTCTAGCCATGAAAAATCATTTCAAGCTTTAAAAGAAGCTTTAGTCAAATCCCCAGTACTTTAGTTACCAAACTTTTCATGACCTTCCTTTGCTGTCGTAAATTGATGCTAGTGGAACTAGGATTGGAGCCATGCTTATGCAATATAATCATCCTATTGATTCACCAACATATTCAAGAGTGCAAACATAAAGGATATGATCATGATGACCATTTGAATAGGTTGAGCATCACCTTCACAATCTTGTAGTTCTCTTAAACGGGCTACAATCTCTTCTAACGGAGTTCTTCCACGCATTCTCTTTATCACATTAGAAAGTACATGCCTATACGACATCTCCACCAAAAGATGTGACATGAAGTTGGGGGTAATAAACTTCACGCACCTCTTCACTTCCTATTGCTTTTGAACTGAGTGAAAAAGACATTTATCACTGAGAAAGGGACATTAAAAACAAGCTTTTATGCCAAGATACCACACCATACTTTCCTCCCTTAGATCAGAATGAAGATGGTAACATCCCAAGAGATGTTATACTCAAGCATAGGGAGAAGGAAAGGATTAGTAGAGGCCATAATCTTAGCAAGTTGGTCTATGCCAAAGAGAAGAACGATACGTTGTTGAAAGAAGATCTTGTGGCTCAACATGACATGAACTTATATATATCAAGGAGTTTGAAGGGAATGATTTGGTCGGATGTGTAGGTTCCGAGGAAACATTGCACCTCCTTCTCATAGATACCTTTACAATTAGCTCAAAACACTCCGCAAACTTTCATTAGACACAGAGGCCTATAACTTTCAATAGAGACATGATATCAAATATTCAAATACATATATAGATGCATCTGAAGATGGGCTTCATGCTGATATACATTTCGTAAGAAACAAAGAAGCAGCCAGAAAGTTATGGATTAGGGGAGAATTGGGGTCTCAAAAGGGCCTCCAATTAGTGTTTCCTAATTTCAAGGGATTAGAGAGTGATTTGAGGTGTACCAATGAGAGTGATAGAAGGTGTGGGGCAATGGTATGTTGAGGTGGAGGGTGGGCAGGCCTATAGAGAGCACCTATTGGTTGCTCCCCTTACACTAGGGACCACCCAAACCATCCCCCCCTCTTAACCCATGTTTGACCCTCCTACCAGGTGCACCTCCCCCACATGAGCCCAAAACTGCCTTCAATGGAATGGTGGGGCCCTTATGGCAAATTTTTCTTCTCCCCTCCCTCTTTGTAGTGCCTCTGCCCCCCATTGTTTTCGTCTAGCCTACCAAATCACTCAGATTTGAACCAAATCCCACACATTTCCCTCTTCCCTCTCTTTCTCTGCTCCCTTATGCTCTGGCCTGCTTGCTATAGCTCCTCTCTCTCTCTCTCTCTCCCCTCTCCCTCTCCTATGCCTCTGTTGGAGTTGCTTTGTCCCTCTTCTTCTTCCTCTCCTGTGCCTCTGTTGCTGTTGCTCTGTCCCTCTCCTTCTCCCTCTCCTGTGCCTCTATTGTTGCTTCTCTATCCCTCTCCTTCTCCCTCTCCTGTGCCTCTATTGCTGCTGCTCTGTCCCTCTCCTTCTCCCTCTTTTATGCCTCTATTGGAGCTGCATTGCCTTGTGTAGGAGTCCCATTCTTGCTGTTGCAACCTCTGCAAGCATGGTGAGGAGAAAGGCTACAAGACCACGCAATGTTGTGACCTCTTGTGTCTTTTACAACGCTAGAAATGCATTGGATGAGTGGATCCCTTGCATCTACAGCTTAAATGACTAGATAGTGATGAAAGGATT
Organism: Dipteris shenzhenensis; assembly: GCF_047967505.1. Lineage (NCBI taxonomy): Eukaryota > Viridiplantae > Streptophyta > Polypodiopsida > Gleicheniales > Dipteridaceae > Dipteris > Dipteris shenzhenensis. Next base: position 13,692,424 of record NC_141608.1, read on the forward strand.
GGCTAAAGGTCCACATAAGCTTCCCAAGAGCAAGAGACGTGACATCTTGTATGAGTGGAAGGGGCGCATCCTGAAGTTCAAGTTTGGGAAGAAAGGATGGCTCGCAAAAGTGCAACATGTTTACATGGGAAAAGATATGCGGCTTCCTCCATCATTCAATCAATCTAGGATACCATCACACTATGAGCCTTTCTATCTATGTACCTTTTTCACCTGTAAGTGTAATGAGTCCATTTGGAAATTTTGTGTTTGGTTTCTAAGAGCTCTTATTCATGGTGGCAGATGTTTTCCCTTCGGACCTCGAGGAGTGGGAACCAGTTGAATCATTCATAGGCAAGTTCACTACGATTCATGAGGATTTAGGTAAGCAAATGCATGTTAGGGAGAAGTTGGCCTCCTTGCGAATGAAGAATGTGTATTGGTATAATGTAACATACATCACTCCAATGACATCATCAAGCTATGGCCGTCTGCAAACCATTGCACCACCACAACTTCAAGACATGGATTGCAGCAATGTGGACTCGAGGACATTGCAATCGTATAAGGACAAGATTGCAAAGGATGTGGGCATGGCCATGAAGTTTACATTTGGATCCAAATGGGCAAGGTTATCTTGGTTTATGCCTTTGCACATTTTTGCTTCTTTATTTTAGAAAATACATATGCATAGAACAAAAACTATGTGTTCCTACAAGCGTGTAGATGAAAATGCTCTTGAAGATTTACTTGGGATGAATTGGGGAACCAAGTCAGGTGACCAAAAGGGTGATGTGTTTCAATGTCATGCATATAAGGACAATGTGGTTATTAGATACCATTTGTCATGCTAAATGTTGTATTTAGCTTTTCAGTACAGGCGCTGGAAGAAAAAAAATGGCCGATGACTTCCCTTAGACTCTAATTATGAAGACAATACAAGGATAAGTTTGTCTATTGATGTTGAAGAGAGAGATGTCAAGAATGTGAATGTCACATTGCAATGGACTCTAAGGAATGTGCAAGAACACCTATTGGTCATGGAGGACAGCATGTCAGAGTCCTTCTACTTTACCTTAAATGGTGGTAAGATCAGCCACTATGTGGAGAAGTGCATGCATGGTGCCAATTTCATTCCTCTTACAACTTTGAAGATTGCTAACAATGTGTTTGACTAGTGCAGCATTTAATTTTTTGTCTGTCAAATCCTAGTTATTGCTTCAAAAGATGATGGACAATTAAATTAAAATGTTATTTCTTTGAATGTTTTCTCCTTTCAGCTCATGGTGGTAAATGTTTTTCAAAAAATTTAGGGATTTTATGATTAATTTTAATTTTTAGGGTTTTGATATATATTAAGGGGTAAGAGCCCTTTTTACGTCACATTTAGAGAGCCATAGAAACTCCTATCCTCAGAAGTTACTCCCTCCATCAACTACTATTTGCCATGGATTCAGCTAGAACTATGTTCCATGACTTCATCTCATGAATTGCATTTGCATATCATGAGGAAGAGCTATTTTTAGTGTTTGATAGGACTTTATATGTCCTAGGCACATATATGCGAGCCAAGGATGACTTCTCAGATCTCATCCTTTACATGCAAGATCATTTCTCAAATTTTGCATATACACTTAACCACACTTCAAAGAGATGGGTTCCCATAGATTACATAAAGTATCTGTTCGTAGAGGAACCCAAGTTTGTAAAGCGCTTGGCCCACTTTTGTGATAGCCTTATAGATGAAGGGTTTAGGACAGTCGAAGTTCAAGACATCCTAGACGCAGGGATCACAGGAAATACAGGCACCAAATTCCTTTCATGGGAGATGACATTCATCTTCCTTCTCCAAGAAGGAAATGTGGAGGAAGAAGCCTCATCGTCTAGCACCCCCTCTATTATAACTGTTGATCTGGTCGTCCCTAGACTAGACTCAAACATCTACATGGAAGAGAGTCTTGATGATCCAATAGAGGAGATGGAAGTAGCTCAAGCATTGATTCTACTTCAAGAGCCCCCAGTAGAGCAAGAATCTGCATCGAAGACTATTGACCTAGACTCAGAATTATGGTCCTTGTCCCCCCTCATCATTAATGGAGAAGAGTGCGTATTCCATTTTGGACTACAAGAAAATGAGGCACTCGGAGTCCTATTGGGATTCGATGTTGACACGTGTCAAAGATCCCGAGGTTTTAGGTACCAAAGACTAGACAATGGAAGACTTTCTCTTGACGATGCTAGTTTCAATGAGGGATGCAGACATGTCCGTATACGATGCATAACCCTCTCATGCAGAAGCTTCCACCTACAACACAGGTCAAGAGAAAGCATCCACCTCCCAAATGGAACATCACATAGCACCTGATTCCATCAACATTGCAAATGAGGAAGGGATAGAAGCCGATGACACTGTAGTGGTAAGTTTGAACAATATTTTTTATTTTGAAGTTCTTTCAGTATAATTTGTATTGTTGGTCTTCTAATGTTTGTTAAATTGTTGCAGGATGCATTCGAGCTTGATGAATTCTCATCTCGCTGGGGTAATGTTCGCAGCACATTAAGACGAGATCATTCTTTGGCCCGTTACCTTGGCAAAGTCGCAGAGCATATCGTGGTCTCTCATGGCAAATTTTCTCCTCAAGGTCCTTTGGAGCTTTTGAAGTGCAAGGCATTGTCGCGCGCTATCGAATACTCCAACATTACTCGAAATGCCGACAAAGTCATTTTGGTACACCACCTAGCTACTATCGATGCCTTTGGATCGAACAATCATGGCAGGGCATTGACAGCAACGGCTATGTCTTTGGCAGTAGGAGAGGAGGATGTTAGTGTTGTTGGGGCTAGATTTATATCTAGGAGTCCACTAGGGGATTCAAAGACCCCTATTCTCGATGTACTCAAACTAGCCAAGAAGAAAGATAGCTTGTGAGGCCTTTTGTATATATAAACATATATTTAAATGGATATTTCAATGGATACATGACTACATGTCTTTATTATTTGTTTTAAGTTATTATTGCTCGTCATGAATTCCATTGTATTTTGTTTGAGTCATTGATGATATATTTTCTCCATCATTTTAATTGTGTTAATCTAATAAATTTCTAGCCAATTTAGTATCATTTTCCCCAATTTGGGGTATCAAGAGTTCATTTCTATCAAATCCTGAAGGAATATCACCGTCGTGCAGAAGGGAAAAGTGTCTGGCACATCGCTAGGACCCTAGAAAGCCCAAAACCCCACGCCGTGGGGTTTTGGGCTTTCTAGGGTCCTAGCGACGTGCCGGACACTTTTCCCTTCTGCACAACGGTGAAATTTAATCAGGATTTGACAGAATTCAAAACTTAACTTAAAATGATCATCTACTACAAGCATTGAAATGGAAAATATACAACAATGCGATAGTGTAGAGAATGTCGATATATTTTATTTAAAAAAATCAGCCCTTGGGCCTTAGATACAAGATAGTGCCTTCAAGGGTAGGGGGTGGTCTGAGTCCTAAGAGTGGGCTGCAAGAGAATCTAGGGCTTCAAACTTAGGTCACTCCGTAGCTGCTTCGCTAGAGCCATGTCCTTGTCCATGACCGTGATGCACTTTGCATGGATGGCACACAAGTAGGCATCCTCAAACAGAGCAGTGGTCACTTGTTATGCAGCCTCTTGGAGCGCCCCCATAGCTCCTGTGCTGAAGCGCACATCATCTTTGTATCCCTATGCGATCTCCCGTACCACACGTTGGAAGGGAGCACACGAGATCAAGTTGTCGGTGGTCTTCTGCATTTATTTGATCTCCCTTAGGGCCCACGCTCTTGGTTTTGCTCGGTATGGCTTCCTGACTCTTGGTGGGGGTCTTACAAGTGCCCGAACACCTTCCCATGGCCTCATGTCTACCTTGAACTTCTTTTCCTGCTCTTGTCTACGTTGGTCCTCCTCCAAGTCCTCCTCTCATTAACGTCTAGAGCTTTGGCCTTCTTTGGGATGGGGCTTCCTCGGAGTCTACTTTACCCTCTCATGGGCACAGGGGTCATCTTTGCGATGGGCTGTATCTTCGAGAGAGGGAAGATGGTGCTGTTCCTGGCAATCTGTTGACCCTCAGGAAGCCTCTCTATATCCAGGAGGTTATCAAACACATTTTGTTCGATCGAGAGAGGGATCTCATGGGGAGGGGAAGGCCGAGGGGAAGGTTGAGGGGAAGGCTGAGGGGGGTCAAGCTGAGGCTGGTTGAGGGTCAGGCTGAGTCTGAGGCTGAGGGGAAGGTTGAGGTTGAGGGGAAGGCTGAGGGTCATGCTGAGGCTGAGGCTGATGGGAAGGCTGGGGAGAAGGCTGAGGGCAAGGCTCATGCTCTTGGGGCTAGGGAGTGGGCTCACGGGACTTGGGAGGAGAAGAAGGCTCAGGAGACTGGGGAGTGGGCTCACCGGACTTGGGGGAGTTGGGGGAGGGCTCATGAGAGTCGAGGGAGGCACCACCGGACCTAGATAGGTTCATGTGCGCGGATGCCATGGAGGTGGTGGAGCTAGAGGAGGAAGGGTGGAGGCGACGTGCAGTGGGTCTAGCAGTGTTCTTCACTCTTGCCATTGAATAATGAGAGTTAGGATTTTTTTAAACTTTTTATAAGAGACCATCATGTTTTGACATCCCTTTTAATTACATTTAGGGTTTCATCGTGCCACCTGCCCCCGCCCTAACCCCTCCAGCCCCCCCCCACCCTTGTCGCCCTCCCCTCCCCTTGCCCTCCCCCTACTTATCCCACCCACACACATCGCCCTCCCACATACCCCCATCCCCCCCTCCCCCAACCCTTGCTACCACTCCACCCCTCCCCTTACCCTATCGTCCCTTCTCTCCCCCCTCCTTCACCATGTCCCCACTTTCCCCAACATCTTGTGAGTACAAAAATTGTGGTCAAAATAACTAATATATTTATTTCATATTTGTATACAATTACACCATAACTTCTGTTGGTGGTTGGACCCATCTGCTCCCTTCTCTCACTCTAGCTTGCAACCAACGTGTGGCTCCTTGACTCCCTATGGATGCTTTCCAAGCACTATGCCTTCTATTCTTTGATACAATTTGAACTGCTTTTGCAAGTTATAATGCCTTTGCCTTTTCGGACTTTAAAGTCCTTTGTAGTAAACATCTAAAAAACCAATTCAACATCTCATGCAATGCATTGCTGCAAGTGACACCACCACCATGCCTTGAGTTCTTGAAGTAGGCTTCCTTGGCTCCATAGTGCGACTTTTCCATGCCTTGTGTATTCCAAATTGACAAAGGACCCCAATTTTGTACAAACCATAGTCCGTGTGCATAGAGAATATGCTGTAAACATGATGAGAATCAAATCAGCAACAAAATTTATTTATAAAGCAAGTGCTAAATATTACGATGGTGCCAAGATTACCATGTAATGCGTAATGTGTGACTCCCCCCATGCTTTCACCATTAATTGCATAAACTCTTTCACAGCCATCCTGAACCTTTCATAATACATCTCATCGATTTGAACCTAGTGAAGCAATTTTATCAATGCATCTACCTTCGTCCATACTTTAGCTCCTAAAGTTGCTACTTGATGATGAGAAGCCTTATTGGTCATGCATTCACACAATGCTTTCCAGTATTCCCAACCCAAACTACTTTGAGACAATGTATGTTTGTCTTTGTCAAGATTGTGGTTTGAGAGGAATCTCCTTGCCTTCCCTCTACCCATGGACACTTTTGCAGGAAGATTCTATGTTGCCCCAGACATTTTCTTATCCTCCTTAAGTTTGACATGTCCTCCATGGAATCCCATCTTTGACAACAACTTCTCAACTTCTACAATGCACCGTGCAGATACTTCTTGCATAATTAAATTCCAAGCATAAACAAGATGCAAATACAACAACTTATCAAGTACGTGCAGTTCTGCGTGTAAAGTAGATATGTGTACTCTCTCAAGTGGGATGGGCAAGATGGGATCCAACTTTGGATCCTTGTCGCGATTCGGAGCTTGCGTTTGGCTGCAAGATAGAATGCCATTCTCCCATTGTAAGCCAGCCTTTTGCTTATGTTGCGAACACATGCAATAAAGGCATGTGTTCATTGCATTTGCCCTTGTATCACAACCATGCAAGCACTTGAGGGTTTTCAAATCACCAGCAAGATGCCATTCAACTTGAAAGGTTCCATGGCCATCGACTATCAATGTTTGCCCTTCCTCTTGTCTTCAGATGGTCAATGGGATTACTGTTCTATCTAGAACCCACTTCAATGTCTCATGGCACTCTTTCAGAGTCTCAAATGTTGCAAGCCACCATATATCGTACTCTAATTGCACTGAGAAATCTTGCTCTACTTCTTCATCCCCTTGAACAAAGGCTAAGGCTTTCTTCATAATGCAGATGCTGACTCTCTCTAATTTGTGTTCTTTCACCAATTGAGCTTCATCCATTTTGATGACAAATATGAGCTTTCCATTGCAATCTGTACAACAAAAGAGAAGAATCATTAGGATGAACATGATATAGGAAATGAACTAAGTAAAGTGCAATGCTATAATGGATTTCCTGTTACCATCTTCTCTCATGCCATAGAATTTGACCATTGCTTGTTGTAGTTCCTCAACATCTAAGTAGACATTGTTGAAAGCATTCATCTCAAAGGTTTACAAGCTAGATTTCTTTTTACTCTTCCAAGTCATTGTGCCCCTTATGCAATGGTACCCTCCAAGCATTTCTCTTGCACATTGGTTTGTTTCTCACCGTGCACGTCTCATAGACCAAGGTGTGGGTAGGGGCACTGTGACTTATACTTTTCCAAAATAGCAGACTTGAAAATTTTGAAAACAGATGTGTAAGCTTCACGACTTACACTGGCAGTATCACAAGTTGCAAGCATCTCCTTTGCATCCACAATATCCTTGAAGTCCTTCATCACCTCCTCAGTAACTTGCACATGTAGGCGCTTGTGTCTTGGGTCCCTTAGTATCCCAATGACATCGCTTGACTTCAATAAACTAGCTAGAGCATATGAACAATCAATATCATCCCCCTCCGTTCTTCCCATCACATCTTCCATGAAGTTCCTAAAGAAGAACACAATAAAAACTTAGTCACAAACAGTGTAGTACAAAAGAGTGTAATCTCATTGGAACATTTGATAACCAACCTTGTAGCCTGGGACTCTCCTCTTTCTAGCACCACCAGTGGGTGCCAATGCATCCATGTTATGTAAGTACCTTCTTTTCCTCTCCTTCAATCCCAAAGGTGTTTCTTTCATCTTTTGCACTCGTTCTTCTGCCTTCTCTCGTTTCTTCTCTACGGCTAGTCGTACTTGATTGTATATAGATCTTTCCAAGCCTTTTTTGGACTCAGCTAGCTTAAAGAGTGACTCTTCTGATTTATGTCGCTCCAAGTCCAATGCATTTCGCTCCAAGTCCAATGATTTGGCTTTATCATAAAGATCCTAGTTCTCCCTTTAAAGATCCTGCATAGAGTTATGCATTGCAACAATAGTGCTATTTCCTAAATGTGCTAGCATCTCTGCTTGGGCTCTGTGCATCTCGCTTGCTTACATAGCCATTGACTGAGCATTGTTTAACCGATTGTAATAACCAAGCAACCCCGCATGTCCATTTCCAACAAACCGAACTAGCTCATGCATTGTATGGAAAGAAGGGCTTTTGGTTGGCAGGATCTAAAGGATACAAGGATCCTTCTACCCAAAGGTCAAGATGCTTCTTTCCTTGCGAATGAAGATTGTGGATTTTGGAAGCTCCCCTCAATCCTAGACTACGTGTGCTTGCATATTCATCCTCCAACTCTAAGTGAACTTGGTACTTGTTGGAGATGTCCTTGAATGGTGCCATGACTAAAGGAGTGTAGAGAAGGAGAAGGTGTGGAGATGCAGGCTTGAAGGAGTAGCATGTAGGAAGAGGGAGGGCGAGGAGGAGGGATGGGGGAGGGAGGACCAGTAGTTGAAGAGGAGGAAAGCAGGGTAGCCTCTCGTTAGGACTAACAAATTTCTTAATCCATTCCTTATAAGGCCCTTTTGAGACCCCAATTCTCCCCTAATGGGGCGGTTTACTAGACGGGGGTAAAAACTATCATGAAAACAGACTATCAAACACAGAGACTCATAACTTCTTGTTGTAGTATTTTATTGAAGGTCTAATTACACAAAGAAATGCTCCTTGAAGAGAGCTTCGTGTTGATATAAGTTTCATCAAAATCGGACTACTGAGCGAAAAGTTATGAGTAAAACACTGACAGGGGGTCAACTTGTCATAAAAACTGGCCTCCACCCATGCTAATTTCGCCTGAGCTGGATGCTCCCTCAAGACTCCACCTTCATCAATGATCCACCACTCATAGATTTCTCCTATAAGAGGGCAAGTAACTCCTTTGGTGGCTTGGGAAATGGATGGACCATGTGTGTGCAATGAGCAGCATAATAGAAAAAACATTTAAGGCTTTGAAAGAAAGAAAAGGAAAGAGAGACTCAAGAGAGGGAATATGAAGTGTTCTTCATTGTCAATAGAGTGAGACTCCACTCCAATGCAACAAAAATACTATAAACATAAGGGAGAAGAAGAGGTTTCATACGTACAAGAGGGAGCGAAAGCTCCAAGACTTTTCATAGAGAGAGAATGAACTAGAGAGAGATGGACTCAAGAGTCTACATAAGAGAATATCTACAAGAGGGAGAGAAGGCTCATGGAAGATCTTGAAGAGACTAGAGCTATAGCAACATGAGGCCTAATGGTGGAAGAGATGATGAACAAGGGAGAGGAGGGCTCCTTTTATAGAGATTTTATCACCCTCCTTCACCTTTTTACAATTGCTGCCTGTAGATTCCTTTCCCCATCAATCACATAAGCCCGTATGTCACCATCCATGTCCTTTTTGGCTACTCTTGCCATGTGTCCCATCAAAAGATGCTCGAGACTCTTAAAATATTAAGAAAGTCAAGAGTCTTCCCACATGGAGCCCATAGGGACCCTCTCTTTTCCATATGTCCAGATCCTCCTTATTCCACAAAATAATTCTAGAAGGATTCCTCTTGACTCCACACTCCTCCACATGCCTTCCACATTCTTGGCATGTGATCTCTCTTATATTATTGGAACACATGGACATGAGCCCACCTCTTTATATGACTCACTCTTCCTATTTTCTAAAAACCCCATAATATCCCATACACAAATAACTCTCACCCTATACCAAGGTTTTTATTATTCATACACATGGTCTTTACAATTATCCATTCCACTCATCCTCTCAATCCCATACAATATCTTAGAAAATAGAAATAAGTGAGAGCCGCTAGGCTATCACTTGATACTCAAACTCTTATCAAACATAGAGAAAAAAAATACCAATACCAAATAAAAATATTAAATTTGGCATCACAATACTCTTTGGCAACTAACCTTGCCTTGTACCTATCAATGTTCTCTTGATCTTGTATACCCATGATGTCTCAATGGATTTCTTTCTAATGGGCAAATCCACTACCTCCCATGTATTGTTTTTCTGGATAGAATCCAATTTTGACATATGACATATACTGATACAAAAGAACTTGATAGTTTTGATTGAGTCCAATTTTAAAGGCATCTGACATATACTCACTCCCTATGTTTTTTCTCAAAGTCTGCACTTTGCATCCTAACTCATTCTTAAACATCGCCACAAATGTTTGAATTGTTGGAGGATATCAAACTTTTCTTTTAAAGGATAAACCATCAATAGAGGCGTTGTCCCAAAGCTGGTGCCCTCATAGGGCCACATAGCACTATGTATCAGTTGCTACTATAAATGATTTTTAGCTCTAATAGTTCCATCTCTTGGAAAGGCCTTCTTACGCATATTTCCCAAAATGCACCTTTCATAGAAGTGTTCTGGGTGGATGCTCCAAAGAAGGCATATTATGCACCATCCCATGTCTTTGCAAGAACTATAAACGTCCATAGTTCACATGGCTAAACCTTGAATGTCAACTTTTGTTCATTGCTAAAGTAATTGAGGCCATACATGCATTTGACATGTTGTCATTTTTGTCCAACTTGTACAAACCCTAATTTAAATCACCTATAGTGACTATTTGATAGTCATTTTCTCTATCCCTGACAATGCACTTATCACGCTAAAAAATGATAGCATAACCTCATCTCCCAAAAAAGGAAACTACTAGTAAATTCTCCATAATACCTAGCACATAAAGGGCATTTGGAAGGCATAAATTGGCTCCATCAACTCATGACATTAAAATCTTTCCAATTCCCTTCGTGGGGTATGAAGAATTATTGGTGCAAGAAACTCTCTCGCCTAATTGGAGTAGGCTATAAATCAGCAAATAAATTCTTTCTAGAATTGATATGCCTCAAAGCCCCATTGTTGGAATACTAGACTACAAATTAAAGAATCACTCACACTGCATAGTTTGCTGAAGAATTATCCTTGTTTGTATATGAAGCATTGGAATTCGGAACTATCATTCTAGCTTCCTTCTTTTTCTTTTCTTTCTCCCACCTCTTTTGCATTCGTTTATATGGTATCCAAGCTTCTTATAGGATTGACACACACCTTGTTTTGGGGCTAGCCTACATTATGTGAATTCCTTTGATGGTTGAGCTAAATGCTAGATTGGTGGCCACCAAAATGAGGCTTGTTCTTAGATTTTGACAACAAGGCTTTGTACTCATCATGCACATCACCAAACATGTTCTTTCTTAACAATTTCATTCGTTCCTAAAAACCAAGTGGAACTACACTATCACACATGGATATATTTATGGAAGTATGAAAAGACAAATAAGATGGCAATGAGTTCACATTAGTGGAAGCAAGCTAGATATCAAGTATCACCCCATCAATATCTAGCATCTGTTCTCTAAAATCTTGGATCTTCATCAAGTGATTTGACATTAAATCACTTTTCTACATCCTTACACTATCAAGCTATCTTTTCAAATAAGAAACCATGGACTCATTCCTTTCTTGATACATATTCTCCAAAGTATCCCCAGCTTGCTTCAAATTCCTAGAGGAGTAAATATGAGGTTTTGGTGATAGATTTAATTAACCCTATTTTTGCATAGGATATTAGTTTTTGGGATAATAAATATATTATTTGTCTGAATATACCTCCTTCAGTCAAATTAGGTCCTATCAATTACAAAATGTCTCTAGTACTAAGGTAGCTTTGCTATGGCAAAAACAAAACCTTTTAAATAAGTCAAAATTATGCTTAATAATAGTAAAAAGGACCTCCAAATGTGTCAACATTCATTAATCTATCCTTGTGGTTGATACACCACTTAGGGTAGGCATAGATAAGTTAAAATGGCTCAAAAACTAGGATGGCAATTGAAAAAATGAGGTGTCTAATGAAAAACTTGTCAAGAAATACATCAAATGAGGTGACATGGCTAGAAGGCTCCTTACAACAGAGACGACTAGCTTGGAAATGGTTAGAATAGGAGTCAACATATGAAAAAAAATAGGTCAAAATTGCTATAAGAGCATGCAAAGAGTGGCATCTAGTTTAGAAGAGGTGGTGGCTGACTAAAATTGTGATGACACAGCCACTTGTTCTCAAGAAAGTTACTTCTGAAGGTTAGGAGAGGTGCAAGTAGGTGCAAGAGAGGAGTGGGCACGTGCTAGGAGGCACGAGCAAATAGCTCTAATACCAAATGATAAAAAATTGGGGGCAGAGAGAATAGTGTGGAATGAGCTAAACATTAAGGGCTGCTATGAACTATTGTCACTAGAATGATTACAGAGACTATTAGTATAAAATTCAGGATTATGTACCCTCCCAAAATGACGCAAAAGTAATCCCTAACTAGCCCTAGGGGGGGAACCCCTAACTAAGGATAAAAATGCCCCTAGGGTAAAGTGTCCACACTAACCCACTACTAAATGTCCAATAGTTAGGATTGACTTACATTTTTATTGAAATTTCAACATCTTGCCTTGAACTAGGCACTCCTTTGACATAACAGCATAAAATCTATAGTAGGCTACACTCTTTTTGATTAGATAGCATTCCCATGTGGTTATCACGCAACCACAATGTGTCCGTCCCATCATGATTGAGATGTCATACCTTGGGTCCCCAAGAAACTTGCCTAGTGGTCTCTTATCTTACTACTTAGTGTTCATGATATTGATGATATGAGGAAAACAGAGGAGTGCTAAAATGAGATCTCTTACTTGTCCTAATTAGCCATGCATTAGCATCCTCTTTAAAGTGCACTTTGATACAAATTCTACTTCCATTAACATTTCACCATCCCATGTGAGGGATTGATCCATAGAGAAGATGTTCGAAGAGTAGCATCAAAGGGGAATCAGCACATTTCAACATTTGCAACAACTACTACCATGCAAGTCAATAGCATTCCAAACTTGATACTAGTCCTTGAAAATTACAACCTAGCACCCTTGTTCCATCCACACATAGTGTCTTTTTTGCACCTATTACAAATTGTTGCACAACACCATCAAGAACCACCTAAATCCATTAGGAAGGAAAAACTTGAATGATCCTCATGAGTGGGCTCTCATGAATGTGCACTGAACCAAAATCCCCTTAGTCCAATCGACCTCGAGGAAGTTGGGGTCATTAGGTAAAATGGCCAAGGACCACAAGTAATGGCCATATTGAGAAGGAAAATAAACAAGAAGAGATTTGAGAGAGAGAGAGAGAGAGAGAGAGAGAGATGAAAAGACATTAAATATTACATATTTATTTTAAAACTTAATCCTTGGCCCATAATAGATTTCCATGTGGTTTCATGAGAGGCAAAGGATACCTTTGCTTCTCTAGGCTACCTTGTGTCTAAGAGGATGGAGAAAAGGGAATCCTTTGTGTAACGTAAATAAATATGCTATTGAAAAAAGGATTGCTTGCTTTGAAGTATGTGCTTTTAGACTTATAGAAGGGACCTAAATCTAGAAGAATGATTTCATATGATGATTAGAGGAAAAGGAGTCTGAATGATATTATAATACTTGAGCAAAATGACATAACAAAATGATGCATGTCCAAAGAAGTATTGAAAGGGCTTCTTGCAAAAACAGAAGTATAGAAAGGATAAAACTACTAGGTGGTGCATATCCACAACATAGTACTTTTTTAACACTCTCAAGATCACTATAGCATCACGTGTGGTGGGATTAATAAATGATGGAAAGAGAATATATCGTTAAAGCTTGACGTACACTTTTTCTTTTTGTTGGGAACATGTCCTCAAAGTTCGGTACACACTTAACTTAAAAGGCTTTCAAAATTTATGGAGAATGCCTTGCATTTGTAAGAAAACTCATTCACCTATTAATTTTTAGATGATATTGTAGTAGGGTAATTGTATCCTCTCTACCTTTTTCTTATATTTACAACAAATGGAACTCGTTACCTAAGAGGGTTGGCAAGTAGAACCTATTACTTAGATATCATGTTTGAAAAAATATCCACCATTAGAATATGTGGTTCATGCCATCTAATGAAAAATATACAGGTTTTCAAGTTCAAAAACAATATGGATGGCTATATGCTACTAGATACCATCAACACTCTTTTAGTTGATTGCTAATGATTGGACGTTGTCAAAGAAGACTCGATACATTTCTTGGCTGGTTGGTGATAATCGGCTCTAGATGTTATGATAACAGTGGTGTACTTACATAGATCAGTTTTTTGGCCTTTGTCCATAAAATAGAAGAAACTATAAGAACTAGAAAAGTAAAAAGACAAAGTAACACATGTGAGAAAACTGTCCATGAAGCTCTCACATATTACAAAATTCAAAGTATAGATGATACACAAATACCCTCCAAAAAGCTAATTGAGGGGAGATAATAAAAAGGCAATGAAATTTTTCCTTGGATATATAAAAATTGGATAGTGAAGACAGTTGGAATGACATTGGTATAAGTAGATTATGATGACTTTACAAAAGAATACATGTAGTTCATGAGATACAATCAAGAAGAAAAGAAAGATAAGATGGCATCGTCAAAATACAAAAAGCAAGAGCAAGAACCAAATTTAGAGAGAAGAAGAAGATGAAATAGTAGCATGTAGAGCAAGAAAATACAATAAAGCAAGAAAACTACTTCATAAGAAAGAAACACGACAACAAGAAAATCAAAGAAAGTAGAACTAACAATGAGCAAACGCAAACAAGTCAAAAGATGACAAAAGCCAATAGAGACAAATTACCCATGTGGGTTGTGGATCATGACCACAATGTAAAATTATTAGCTAAGCTAGGGGAATATTAAGGACAACATGTGGGCCTAGTAAATGGGCTAATAATGCCCTACATAGCATGGCCTAGTCAATCAAATATACCACTCTATGGGGAGATAAAGAAAAAGATAAAGGAGGACAAGAAGCACGGTATACTAGAATACTTTCCTTGGTTCAAGATTCATCCTTTGTTATTGCATTCTTACATGGCGTGGGAGGTCTCATTAGGGGAATTTTGGGCTCAAAAAGGGCCTCTTGCATTAGGGGCTTAAGAATTTGGATTAAGCTCTAGGCCAATGAGAAGGATCAAGCATTAAAAGAATGGAGGGTTTCTTCTTCCTCCTCATTGGTGGAAAGAAATGGCCCCCACCCCAAGTTACTTGAACGATGAAGGTGAAGGGGTTTCTAACCCTTAGGAGGCCTCGTGGCTTAGCACAGGTTGTTGGATCATATAAGATTCAATGGTTAGAGATATAGGACTCACAACCATTAAAGGTGATGGAAGAGAGTAAAAGAGCAGTTCGATTTAAAGTAGATCTAATGGCTCAAGAATGGTGTTTTGCGAGGAGAATCTACATTGTGCAATCTATATCTTGATCAAATGACGAAGCGACGCATCATGCGAACTATTAGGTCATGATCGTGATTGGATGACAAGCTACCCACACCATTAGATGGGCTACACATGGCATTCCGAGTGCCATTGGATGGGCTTGCACACTCGCACAGTCTCGCATTAAATCTTTGTTAGGCCGCCTACACGCTCTACCCTCTGATTAAGGCCATTAGATTCAAGGAGATCTAAGGGTCCTCATTGCCTAGCGCTGAGATCCATCAGATCTCACATGATCCCACGGCCAAAACACTTGTTTCCCCAGTTCACTGACCATTGCGCCAGTCAAACTGACAGCGGCTGTCGGAGCACTACCACATGATCACATGGCCATTGGATGGCCGTTGGATAGGGTTGAAATCCTATGGTTGATATGGGCGATTGTTGTGCACCATTAGATCTTCCCTTAGATCTCCATGTGGTGGGGATGTGCATTTGAACTTTCAAAAAATCTCTAAAATTAGATCCCCATGTATTAATGAGTCTGAGCATAGCGAAACCTTCCCTTTACCATGATGTTTTCCCCTAGCAATTAGGAAACTAAGCTATTTCCTAATCCTCTCCTTATGAGGCCCTTTTTGAGTCCATATTTTCCCTAATGAACACGGTATCAACTATAATAGGGTCCATGCCTAGATTCTCCAAAACCTACTTGGTGGAAAAGGGTATTAAAAGAGACGTAAGCACTTGTACTCTCTTACTAAGTTGTCTATCAACTATTGGGTCTCTGTTATAAATAACCACAACAGAGAGTATACGCAACGGAAGAGATTATATATGGCCAAGAACTCACACAATGGTGCTTATGTGGAATCCAAAACTTATTTCCTTAGTGTTCTCAACATATGATATGCGAGTAAGTAAATAGACAATGCTAATGAGAGAACCAGCAGTATATATGTTTCCGTCCAAAAGATGGACACGTACAAACAAGTTCAGAGTCCCACCAAAATGTGGAACCTGTATGGATAAAATATGTTGTTCTCCTACCTCCGTGGCACTTCTAGAATACTCCGCTGGCATGCTCCCATAGAGCTTGGGTTGGCCTTGTTATCATGCCCACAAACACACCTTCACGCTGCCCCTCCTGGACAGCCAAAACACAAGGCAGTGCTTTCCCCTGGATCCATACTCCTTGCTGCCCTAGAAGACAGCCAAGGGTAAAGCCTCCTATGAGCTCTTTGTCTGCTGCAGTATGCCACCTTCTTGCTCCTGAGTAGGTTCTCTAGGCTGGCTGCCTGCTGCTCCAATCTGCTCCCAAAATGGTCCTCTAATGGATGAGCAGTGAGCTCCTGGGGCTCCCCAATTATAGGCTGGTATCCAGCACCAGCCAACCCAACCAACCTGGTTGGCCAGCCAACCTGCCCTAACCAGCCAACCTGGTAGGGATCGGCCTGGCCTTGGCAGCCCTGTTCTACTCCTTTCTGGCCACGTGGATGTCCACCAGCAGCCCCTGACAGTCGGACCTGTTCCAGGCCTCTTCCAGGCCCTGTGCAAGATCCCAACCTGCTCTAGATGTGCGTTGCCCCATCTTTGCCAGGGATTGCAGCGACCTTCGGAGACTGTTCTGTCCTGTAACAGTCCTCCAAAAGCCATGCCTAGCTGCTGCGTGGCAGCCCAGACCTCCCCGCCCTGGTTACACACTGATCTGCCCATCAGATCTGCTTCCATCAGCTCCGTAGAGATCCCCTACAGCTCCATACAACAGGCCCATTCTGTCCGTACCGCTGACATCATCTCCAAGCTTCCAGATCTGCTCCGTGATGCTGCTGCAATTCGTACAGCCTCTGTCCACTGGGGGACCTCCGACACTGTCAGGTACCTTCTGCGTGTGCTGCCCACGTGGCAGCCTATGTGCTGCCCATGTGGCAGCCCCTTTTCATGATTCTCCTTTGTAACTGTGCTGCCCACATGGCAGCCCTATGTGCTGCCCATATGGTAGCCTCATCATACCCAAGTCCAACTCCCCCATGCTATCCTCATATGGGGGCTTACATGGGAAGACGACTTTTCCAATAGTCTCCAGTATTATTTTCCATCGCCATTGCTCCCTCTAAGAATATCCTATTTAGATACGCTAGAGGATCCCAACGCATTGCCTAGGGTATCTCCCAAGTAGGCTCCATCAGCCAAGGTGGAGGCCTATACAATCAGTGCCTTGCAAAGCACTCCTACCTTTCAGTGGTCTTTTGACCCATCTGTACTGCTTGCAAGGAGCCAACAACAAGAACAATATATATCTTTATGTGGCCAATGTCAGTGCTCACAAAGGTGGGTGTATACATAGTATAAAGATATACTCTCACACATGCGTACCCACACACACACACAGAGTAGCATCCAGTTATACAAAGGTCATCGTACTGAGTTTCTGTTAGCAATCCAGTGTGACGGGCAGATTCAAACAGACAAAGGCAAGCACAGTCCATACTCTTCATTCAAGCTACAACTGCTTGGAAGACTAGAGTAAATAAATTTTTTAAAGGAAAAAATCTTAGAAAAGATAAATGATATGGCAATGGAGTTGCAACTTAATGGGTGCGTTTCAAATTATAATCCTTGTCGGTTACTTGGATTTCCTACAATGAGTTGGCAGGAGAGAGAGGAGTAAGACAGCAAATAACGCTGCCCTGGCAAAGTTAGATCTGCCAGCTCAAAATAAAAACTGCAGCTTGCTTATCAGCTCATTTGGGCAATCACACCAGACCTACCCACCCTTACCAGTATTGTGCCGACTGGCCACATCAACAAACTTCCAAAATTTCAAAAGTTGCAGAGAGACCTTTCATACCTTGCTCTGGTTGCGGTAGAATCAGATTTCTGTGACTCCACACATGATCCTAACACTAAATACTTTTCGACAATGGACTGCCAAGTATATATTCTGCCAGGTATATATTTATAATAATTTAACACACAACCCTTTTAAGGATGATGGTTGATCACGAAACCATTGGCATCCCCCGAAAGCACTTTAGTATTAACTCCAGCCCTGTAGAGATGAAGAGATCGATCCCAAGTCTCTTTGTTATTTGAGTTTGACTTTGCTGTCACCTTAAGTTGAATTCCAGCTGGCACAAAGAAGATGTCTCCTCTTTGTAAATCATTGACAAACCCATCTATACCAGGAACTTCCAACATGACACCAGCACCTTCCATTACTATGAAAATGGATGGTCCTGGAATGGCTGGAAATTCCACACTACGATCAACTGGCACAATAGAACAATCCAGTTCAAATTCATCAAATGGTGGTAAATAGCGCTTGGTGTACGTATCTATGACGACTCCAGAAAGAATCGCAGGGGGGTCCTGCATCACACAAACAGAGCCAAAGAAGTCTTTCCAAGTTTAAAGTTCCCTCATTGACCTGCCACGTTTAAAAATTCCCATTCAAGAATTACATACATCTATGCCAACTCACACAAATAGTGCAGTTTCAACTTTGTAACAGTTACCCAAAAGGTTGAAAACAATAACAATCCAGCACGCACCACAGAGATTAGCTGCTACAATATCCCCCCTGATGTCATAAACACCCAACAGTGGATATGCTCTAGCACATACAGACATACACAAACATGTGAATCCCTTGATACAAAGTCTTCTTACCAATTTCATCATATTCAGGAGGTTATGCTCTTAACACACACACACATCCACAAAGATGAGAAACCCTTTATACAGAGTCTTCTTAAGGATTTCATCATATTCAGGGGTTATGTGAGTTAGTCAATTCAAGCATACCTGCTTGTATGTCAACATGGCACATAGTGTGTCTGTATCAATATATTTAGGAGTCAGCCCTGCCCGCACCACATTATCAGATGTAGCCATACACTCTAGACACTCCCCAGACAGATAAGCATGCGGCTCATTAGCATCCAAATAAAGCGCTTGTCCTGGAAGCAGTCGAACATGATTGAAGAAAAATGCTGCTAAAACGCCCACATCACCAGGATACTGCTCCACCAGTGTCATAACAAGTTGTTCTTTTGAAGTCAAGGAGCGCTCCTGGTGGAGGGAAGGCATTTTAGAAATGGTATGAAGGCAACATCTACAGCCTTACACACTAGCAGCAACAAGAGTGAGAATTAGTAGAATGCGATGAAGATTTCTTGGGTGCCATTACCCACTTCTTGTTCTTTCACAAGCCTTGAGAGGAGATTGGTGAGTGCCTCTGCAATCACTTCTTTACTAGCTGTCATGATAGTTGTGAAGGCAGCCTTCAAGTATGTTTTTGCTATGTCTGAAGTAACTGCAGTGAGAGGAAGATTGACCAGGTCTTTGGACAGCGACTCTCCAAGCACGCATTGAAGCTCTGGAACTGTTTCTATTGCTTGTCGGAGTTCCTGTGTCCGAATAACACCCATCAAAACATGAAAAGCTCCCCTCCTAAGATGAGGGTTAAAAGCAGAATTCACATGCGGTAATGCTCTCCATACGTACTTCTGGGCTTACAAAGCCGCATAAGGCCTCGAAATCTGTTAGCGCTAAAGTCATCTCTGGCTTGTGATTAGCATCCTTGTAAATATTGGGTTGAAGGTGATGCAATTGCTTAGCAAGCTGCTTGTCTGGATGGGCTTGAATTGACAAAGCTTTCTCAACTGAAAGGACCTGCAAGCAAAGTGCAACTGGCATCAATGGATCTGGACTTAGCTCTCAACACAAGAATCTCACATGCAACAGTTTGGGCAAACGGCATAACCCTCGAGTAAGTGCCAATAGATCGGATCTTTGCAAAGTTCAGCACGAGTAGTTGGCATGTTTAAGCTAACAGATGCATTGAAATTGCTGGTGAACATCTTGTGAAGTGCTCAAAACGACTCTCTCTCTCTCTCTCTCTCTCTCTCTCTCTCTCTCTCTCTGTGTCTCTAAAAAATCATCTAAATCTATGCGCGCAGGGTACAGAAGGATTGTATCAGGATGAGCTCAACTTCAAAATAGCCAAGTGTATGGTGGCAAATTAAAATGAGAGTCGAGATGCATTAAATTTCCCATTTCATCACAATGTCATAAGGCCTTTAGACATCGCTATCCACAAGTAAATATTTGGAATTGTCTCTCCGAGGGTTATACAAACTTCTATTGTGTTTTGCTTACCTTGAAAAGGAAAGGCAGATCTGTGCCCCAACGCTTCAGCACCTTGTCCCCCAAGGTCTTTGGGTTTGTGGCCACCCAATCTTTGAGCGACATAGTCGGTTGGCCGTCATCATCATCATCATCATCTAGAACAACGAATGAGGGCCCCGAGGCGTGTGTGCCCATCCACAGCTCTGCATACGGCTTGTCTTCCAGGGGAGCTTTGGATTGGAGAGCGTACAGGCGACCGACCTGGCTCCTCTCCCCCACACGACCCCACGCATAGTTCTGAACAGCGCACCGCAATCGCATTACTCGTCTTCCCTCTCCCATGCCTCAAATCTTTCCTCCTCGCTCAAACCTTACGCCTTATGCTCGCTGCAAACGGCAGATGTTTCAATGGAGCGGGAGTAAAACACCACCACCATCCTCCCTTCTGCAAAATCTTGTCTTTGCGAGATTTCAATGGATTGCAGGAGGGAATTGAGGCTACAATTGGTGATGCTCTTGCGACTTGAGCGCAAAATTTATGAGATGAGAGACCTATCACTACCAATCGACATGGCAACGGAGGAGAAGGGAGAGAGACTGAAGAGGTGAGTCTGAGGCCGTCAGAGGGCTACTCCCCGAGTGACTAAGGGATTGAAACGGTCGAAGAGCGAGAGGCAAAAGCGGTTGCAAACCGGTAAAGGGCACCATTCCAATCCGTGAAGAGATGCAGCATCGATCCGTATGAAAAGAAACACGTTGTCGGGACGTGCTCACGGCGCGCTGGCCTCCATGAATTCCAAGGCTCGTGGCCGCAACAACTGCCACTATCCGCCATCGTCGGCGTCCTCTTCTTCTGCTTCTCTCTTGGGGCGCATGCACACTCCACACTTCTCCGGTAGTCTCCTCCCCACTTCCTCTCATTTTCCACCACATCCACTGCTCGTCAATTCCCAACTCACTCTTCACGTCTGCGTCGTGCGAGCCCTTTTTGGGCGCAGCGTCTCATCTCTCTCTCTGTCTCTCTGTACTTTCTCCGAGTTGCCTCTCTGTTGGCATCCATCCTCTTCCAGACGTTCACTCACTCTCGCTCTCTCTCCTCAATTGTTGAGCCCAAAAGCCCTCAGATCAGCAATCTGTGGGCTCCAGTCCATCGCCCACTCCATCAGTCTCTCTCGTTTCTCTCTCCATGATCTCTACTCTCTCCCTCTCTCTCTCTCTGTCCAATCTATGCACAATCATACGATCATGGCTATGTGAAAGAAACCTCGATTTTCTCCCTCTCGATATATATAGAGAGAAAATCTCTCAGTTTTCTCGCGCAAAGTTTGACGAATTTTTCTCGCAAAATGTTCGGATTCGCAACACCTTGCATCAAAATTAAAGCCCACCTTGATGTAGACCTCCACAAAAGGGTCGAATGAGTAACGGACTTTGGAAGAGGATGTGCTCACACTCGTTTGCATGCCCACGTCCCATACAAAGATTTGCTTACGCGGAACAAAGAGCACCAAAATCTTTCAACGAGCACAAATTATTGGCGAAATTGGTGCTCCATCTGGCACCCTTCATTTTGAATTGGCTCTTTGATGAACCATAGCACAACTGCTCCGTGAAAGCTCCACTCTTAAAGTTGCAGAAACTTCCAAAAATACACTGAATGAGATTTACAACAGTCACATGACTAGAGGCAATAAAATGAATGAGGCTTACAACAACCACATGACTAGAGGTAATAAAATTGAACCTCCAGGGAGCCTTGCCTAACTAGTCCTCATGAAACAAATCATCTTGCAATCATGACCTTTTTTTTACCTCAAGTCAAGCTATTGCATTTGCACCAGCTCTAAAGAAATCAAATCTCAATAGCTCGATTTTTTATTTGTATCAAGTGTGCATTAATGCTAACCATTATTGTGCATATGCAACCTAAGTATAATTACTATATAGTATTGTCACCGCCCGTTCAATTCATCTTACTTTGCTAAAGATATAACAGAGCCAAAAGGTAGACTCATATTAGTCTTAGATTCAAGTAGACGGTTATACGTTTATTTATCTATTCATTATGCTTTTAGCTTTATTGTAATTTACATATGCTATTTTTTATAGCTCAATACATTCAGATTTCTATTATATTGGACTAAAATCTCTCCCATAATTGAAAAGAATTCAAAAGTGTATTAATTACTAGAGAAGGGAGGGGGGGGGGGTGTGGGGAGGGGGAAGGGAAGGGGGGCGGGGGGGAAGTGTAAAGAGGCGGCTGAAGAAGTTCCTTTATTTATGATGGAAAGGGTGCCCTCCCCCAAGAAGTTCCTTATTTATGAAGGAAAGGATCCCCTCCCCCAAGAAGTTCTTATTTATGAAGGAAAGGCTCTCATTTATGAGGGTAATAACTTAAAACCCCTTTACAATAATTTATTTACAATATTTTATGTAAGATTTCCCCCCCCAAAAAACGAGTAGGCTATATTAATGGCGGGGGGTCAGTCCTCTCAAAACAGAGACCCTTTACAAAAATTAGCCATATCTAGCACGAAAACCCCTATCCCGGGGAAAAAGAGGATTCCATAGACAGTAAAGCATGACTCACAACAAGATAAGCACTATCTAGCACTCTACCAAAACTTCTAAGGTGGACTCTCACAACTGCTAGTATTATTGGAACTCTGAAGCCCAATTGAATTTTATGGCGAAAGGTGTTTCTATTGCGGATTTCCCATATGCCTATGACTCTAATGTAAGGCCAGCTCGCCACCAATGTTGACGGTAGATTCATCGTGTCGCTCAAGATCATGCGTCTCCATTGGTGGCTAGTTTTGAATCTTGCCATCTACCCGGATTGGTGAACAACCTTCTTGACCCTATTCCATACTTCGTTGGCTACAGGACATCTCCAGCGTGGGTGTCGAAGATCCTCCATGGTGCTTCCACAGCGACAGCAACCAAGATCGATCTGCATCCGTTTCACTAGCTTCGCCTTAACTAGAAGCCACTAGGTGATGATCTTCTAGAGGATAAACTTAGCCTTTCCGACAACATACCCCTTCTAGATCTCCTTGAGGCATGCCTTCCACCAAGCCAATCCTCGTCTAAGTCCCCACTTTGTGTTCATCTCATCAATAGGGGCCTTGGAATCAT
The DNA here is from genome assembly GCF_047967505.1 of Dipteris shenzhenensis. Classification (NCBI taxonomy): domain Eukaryota; kingdom Viridiplantae; phylum Streptophyta; class Polypodiopsida; order Gleicheniales; family Dipteridaceae; genus Dipteris; species Dipteris shenzhenensis. The sequence continues at coordinate 13,715,470 of NC_141608.1, forward strand.
TTAGACGTTTGTACAACAATTAGTTAAAGCCTTTGAAAGTAGTGTCTTGCCTATCGTCCACTGCACGACCCTTTCTTTACTAGCTATGACATAGTTAGTCGGCCCATTATCAAGGATCCTTTCAATTACTGCTAACAAAAGATCCCTTTCTTGCCATCAGCAAGGCAAAATCTAACGTTTAGCTCGTCGATAGAAAGCTAGTTGGCCTTATTAGCATCCCAGATGTCCCTCCAGCAATAGTGAATGCCCTTCCGAATAGGTTTTGTGCTCTGACTATATCATGCCATGGGAACGCATCGTCATTTCTGAATGCTCTGCTCCACCAGATAGATTCTAACAAACTTTTGTCACATCTCAACCCCTTCCTTCCCTTCCAATTCAACAATCGTACATAAATTTTCCATGCATAGACCAACCCAGCAACTAGGTCTGAACCCTTAATTGAAAGGGGAAAGTGACAAAGAAGTATGTCGTACCGGTTCAGTTCTACCCATTGCCCTGCCCCTTTACCCCTTGCATTACCGATAAAGAATTTTGTGACCTCCACCCATGGCGCCTTTTGCCCTACTGTCAAACAAACAGGGCATCCATTTTCCTAGTAGGGCAATATTCCTAAGTCTAATGTGAGGAAACCCCAACCCGCCCATCGTCTTGGGTGCCTTCAGATGCTCCCAAGGAATGTATAGGCTGATGGTATCGTAGATCTAAAGAGATCTGGAAACATTGTAAGGCAGACTGAGCAAGTTTTCTACTATGGAAAACATTACATCAATGGTTCCTAGTAAGGGGCAAGATATCCAAATTTCATGCCAGTGAGCCCACTTTGCCGTTTGTGTGGCAAAGTCACCAAGTTCGTTCATGATGTGGATCTACGAAGCCATAGGGGGGGTGTCGAGAAGAACAAAAGTGACCGTGGGAAAATTGAGCCTGATGGCTAAATTTCACTTGGGGGCTGACTGGAGGAAGGCACTTGCGGGGGTATGCTTGGGGCCTGTTGGCCATACTTACGAGCTTCCATGCTTATGGAAGTGTGGGATTGCAAGAACGAGGCAGTGTTCACAAAGGATGTGTCAAGTGGAATTTAGGAAACCATCATTCTGTCATTGGTTAAAGCAAACCTTAGGGATCTTAGCTAGACTCTAATCCGCAAGGACCCTCTTGTAAGTAGAAGCTTTTTGGAAATCTGATCCTCCTTTTCATAAGCATACTATACTCTAGTACTTTCACAGTGTACGTCAAGGGTGTTTGCCGACATGAACGGCCAAATTTTGTAAGGTTTACATGGGATTGACCACCCCACCCCTTTTATAATATAGTCGGCACGTTATTTGTTTAATTCTTTTTGGAAAAAAAGTTCTCTAGAGTTTTAATGCCCCCTAGCATGAAATTTTGAGGTTATCCCTTTGGACTTAATTTGCCAATCTCTACCTTTTCACCTAGGAAATCAACTTGCTAACCACAGGATCCCTACCACTTAATATCTAACTAAGATCCTCTAGGTTGCTTTTAATCAAGGCCAGCACCGCCAGACTTCCTTAGACCTGCCTATACTTTGCTCTGCTAGAAGACGATCCAATTATGCACCTCCCAAATCGCTAGCATAACGATAGCTCAAACGAATGCAAAGCGGGCATACCCTCTCATAGGAATCCATTGATAAAGAACATTCCATAGAGGGAAGGAAGATTGCAGCATTTCCAAACCATCTCTTAAGATTGGGGTGTCCTCTCCATGCATTAATGCAAGCAACAAGCTCAACATATAGGCCAAATTTGGTACTAGTCTTCTTTAAGGGTGAAACGTAAATACAAGTCACACACATACAATAGCACCAAAAATCAAATATGCACAAAAACTCATGAAAGACAAGAGGCAATCACTGGGTACAATCTCCCCCCTTGAGGTGTATGGCTTGTGATCCCACACCAAGAATATTTATAATATTTCAATAAGCACATGAGCCATAGATACAAAATCACGTATTCATCTCTTGATCATCCCTTTTCCATACTTTTCTCTTGAGCATCCTTTTACCTTACTTTTCTCTGTGTCACTCCTTTTCTCACATACTCATCCAAATTTACATGTCAAAAGTGGAAGGCTTTTAAGCACTCCCCCTTATCCAAAATGTAATGACCCTTGGCCATTTAATACATCACATAGCACTAACACAAAACCATGGCATTTAGCCTTTATTCCCTCGAGCGTGTTTACTCCCATCTGTCCATGTCATTCCCTGTACTCAATAAACCAATCCACCATTAGTCAAATACTTAGCGCAATGATATACATCATATGATTAGCCAATCATGCTAAAGTAATGGTCTTTACAAACGACAATCTATTAATGTGAGTATTTCTAAATGGCATCACCCATGATACTTATTAATGGCACATGTTTAGTTAGGTGTCCCTGACTAAACCCAAGTATTAAATAGAACCGCCGCCATGTCTCGTGTGATCCTATAAATACTTTACGTCATTTTGAACAAGAGCTTTGAGAAATACTTTCTCGTAACATTCCCATTCCCTCTTGCTTAAGGTGCAATTGACCTCATTGATTCTGTTTATATGAGTTAAGGATATCAGGATGGTGTCTTCATGCTTAGGAGTGATTTGCTAATAAAAAATGGTGGTGATCATTTGATCCAAGTGTGATGCAATGTGACATAATTGAGCTTATACTATAATGTCTTAATGACGAACCTGCTAATCATTGCTGGTAGAAATTGCATCTAAGGATGTAATCTACTCCATGGCATAGGTGTAAGCCTTGGTGTGACAGATGTTGAATAAAGTCACTTGAGGAGCTAGATGCAGCAAGGCATGTATCTCCACATGATGATGGAGACGTGAGAGCCTTGTAATGAGGACTCAACTATGAGTTTGCATGGTGAAACCTTTCATTGGGTATGACAATCGCAATAGTCAAAAAAATTGCTTAGGAAACCACTGTGCATTCTCTTTTGGATGATTTTTAAACTTCAATAAATAGGAGTTATAAGTCTTTCCTTTGCGCATTGTTCTTTGCTAATCATGTAGAATACAATCAAGCTCAAGAACTTCAACTTCATCCACAATCAAAGGTGGTTCTTCATATACAGGATGCGTTGGTAATTCTCCTTTAAAAGGTTTCAAGAGATGAATGTGAGGCATTATGAATCTTCTAATAATTTGGCAAGTCCAAACGATAAGTCAAATCATTTACCTTAGCGATAACCTTGAAAGGTCCATAAAACCTTGGTGCTAATTTCACTGCAGGGCATTTATTGACACTCTTTAAACGCCTCTTTTCAATTCGTACAAGGACAACATCTCCTTCCGTATACATCATATGTTGTCTTTTCTTATTTGCTTGCTTAGTATATTTCTCTTGAGCTCTCTTAATGGCTTCAGTCACTTCTCTCATGATCTGATCATAGTTTCTTATAAAATCATCTGCCGCCTCTATCTTTTGACTAATCCTTGTGATAGGGATCGGTAATAAATTTCCATAGATTTTTTCGAATGGAGCTCTTCCTATAGCAGAATTGATTGTATTGTTATAAGCAAATTGCAATAAATGCAAATACTTATCCCAATTTCTACCTTGAGCATCAGCATATATCTGCTGCATATCCAAGATAGTAGTGTTGGTTACCTCCGTTTGTCCATTTGCTTCAGGATGGAAAGCTAAAGTAAAATCCAGCTTGGTGCCAAGATTTTCAAATAAAGTTCTCCAAAAGGCACTACAAAACTTGGAATCTCAATCTGATACTATAATCTTTGGTAATCCATGATGTGGAAAAACATACTTCAAATATATGAGTGCTGCTTGTGCTGCAAATAATGTCTTTGAGCATTATCCCAATTTCTACCTTGAGCATCAACATATATCTGCTGCATATCCAAGATAGTATTGTTGGTTACCTCCGTTTGTCCATTTGCTTCAAGATGGAAAGCTGAAGTAAAATCCAGCGTGGTGCCAAGATTTTCAAAATAAAGCCCTCCAAAAGGCACTACAAAACTTGGAATCTCGATCTGATACTATAATCTTTGGTAATCCATGATGTGGAAAAACATACTTCAAATATATGAGTGCCGCTTGTGGTGCAGATCATGTAGAATACAATCAGGCTCACAAACTTCAACTTCATCCACAATCAAAGGTGGTTCTTCATATACATGATGTGTTGGTAATTCTCCTTTAAAAGGTTTCAAGAGATGAATGTGAAAGGCATTATGAATCTTCCAATGATTTGGCAAGTCCAAACGATAAGTCAAATCATTTACCTTAGTGATAACCTTGAAAGGTCCATAAAACCTTGGTGCTAATTTCACTACAGGGCATTTATCGACACTCTTTAAACGCCTCTTTTCAATTCGTACAAGGACAACATCTTCTTCCGTATACATCATATGTTGTCTTTTCTTATTTGCTTGCTTAGTATATTTCTCTTGAGCTCTCTTAATGGCTTCAGTCACTTCTCTCATGATCTGATCATAGTTTCTTGTAAAATCATCTGCCGCCTCTATCTTTTGACTAATCCTTGTGATACATTAGGGAAAAAGGGAACTCATTTTGGGGCCCTGTAAGAAATTCACTATTTTTTGATTTATTTCTCTCCTAAAAGACCTCAAAAATAGTAAAATACGGAAACGTGGCTCAGATTTGTCAGTAAGGACTACAGAACTATCAATTCAAAAAGGAATAAGATAATCTTTTGTCTGACTAACACGATTTTGTATTAAATATCCTCTTAGATTTTTTTTTGTTTACCAAAGATTCCGCATCTCTTTGGCCGACGTGTGCAGGTCTTTCATTAAGAGTCCATCACTGAACTTAGTGATTGCAAGTTTTCAAAATATTCACATGGATACCGCCACACTTCCACGATTCATGTTACAAAACGACTATGAGATTGAAAAACAAACTTCGCAACCTCAGGAGCACAAAAAATGGCCGATACTAGTGAGTCACTATCTCAGAAGAAGCGATTACACCATCTTCACATCGACTTGGAAGAACAATATGCTCCAGCACAAAAAAGACGAAAGGATACGGTGCTGAATGCTCAACAGCGGGAAAATATGAGAAGAGAAGGGCTTCAACATATTGACTTATGGTGCGACGGAAGCATATATCCAAAATGTCAAGTAAAAAACTCTACACCTCCATTTGTCAATCCCACCACATTACTGAGGTTTGCCGGCGATGGACAAAATGGACTTCTTGGTTATATTTCAGCGCAATCTGCATTTGCGGAAACGTATAAAATGATGTACCTACAAGAAAAGGGGGCCAAGATGGAGGAGATAGCCATTCGTGCAAAATTGGAGCAGCAGTTGCAGAATGAAATCGAGGAGCATTCAAAGAGTAAAAAAGAATTGACAAGAGCAAGAAAGAAGAGAACCGTGCTTGGAGACAGACAACGTAGCAGGAAGATTAAAAACATTGCAAATTTGAAGGCTGGGACTGGTGGATGCAAGCGACGAATTCAGGAAGCAAGGTTAGATTGAAATTTATCATTTTGTATACTCAAAAAGGCTCTCTTCCAGACTATATCTATTTCGTTGATTGTCGCAAAATAAGAATGGAGGTGCTGAATAATATAGTCATATAATGTTGTTATTACAGGAAATTATTGGAGCCTGCAAAAGAAAATATGGACCCGAACCTTCTTCCTGTTAAACAAATGAAAGGATTGCTTTCTTGCGGTGTAGCAAAAGGTTTGATTGAGGAAAAAAAATACAAAACAGTCAAACGCAATGTTGTAGAGGACTTTGTATCCAATAATCAAGTTGATGGCACTATAATCCAAGAGGCTCTTGATGTTAGTGGAGTTAGCAGGAAGGGATATAGTTCGATTTTCCATGCGATATCCTCAACTTTGAAAGATCAAAGGATTAAACGAGTTTTACTGCCAAATCCAGCAACCGTGTGGAGGATAAGAGGTCATTTGAATGAAAGTATAGATGAATTTATTGGGCAGTATATCCATATTGAAGAAATATTTCATGGTGTTAAAGGAACCACTGTGTATGATCCTTGGAACAATATATTTTTAGATCTGCAACAACTTCAAAAAAGAATGGTCGAGTTTTATGGAATAACATTTGAGGAGTGCAAAGGCATTTTGAAATTTGTTATCAAACTGGATGAGTGTGAGGTTGTAAAGGAAAAGAAAATGGAAAGAGTTACTATTACATTGATGAATGGAGCGATTGATACATCATTGACTGAAGCGAGTTCGAAGTATTTTAGTGTGCAGTCAGAGAAACACATATGGTGGTTAGGCTCGTTCCAGGTATGATCATGGGCTGTTTTATACTTGATTTTGATCATTGTTATCAAATCTGATATAGTAATACTTTTGTTTTCTATAATCTCGCAGGTGAAGACCGAAGACCATGAAACACTAGATTGGGTGTTTCATCACACGGAAATACCAACAATAATCAAAAGACAAGTGCAAGGCGAGAATCTCCATGTTGCAGGAAAAGGTGATTTTCAAGTCGAGTGGCACATGGCCGGGGATCTTAAAACACTTAAGTGCATGTATAACATTAGTAAAGGAGGCAACTCAAAGTCTCCTTGTCTTTACTGCAAAGAATCAGCTCAAGTAATGGATTCAAAATGGTGGAAGAGAGCACCTAATAGAGATAAAGTTGACCCTGACTTCAAGGCCATTCTGGACATTCCACTATGTAATGTTCACATCTGCACATTGCATGGTCTATGTCGAATTATTGAGAAATTGGTATTTTTATATATTGGATTTGCTTGGAAACTCCGTCCCGAAAAAAATAGAAAGGATGCTCTTCAAGCATTGGAAAAAGTGTTATCCGATATAGGTCTGCATGGAGGAGATGTTCAAATCACAAAGGATTTTAAAAAGTCTACCAATGGCAAGGAGGTACCAATCAAGCCCTCTATTGGTGGTGTTAAGGCAAGAAGATTCTTGTCTCGACCCAAACACATTAAGCAAGTAAGGCAAGGTAGAGCAGTTTCAAAGATTAATTATGGATTGTGGAAGCAAGTCCATAATGCTGTGAAAGATCATGAGGCTGATGGGGAAGCACGAAATAGGAAGGCAGAGGTGTGGAGGTCTCTTGATCAACTCTTCATGTTCTGTGACAAAGTAACATGGACAAAGAGTGATTACAAGAACTTTGAGGAGGCAATTAAACATTTTGGGAAGTCAATGAAAGACGCGTGGACAGCCTGCAATATAACTCACTACATGGTAAGGTTCTGTCTTTTTCTTTTACTTAAGTGTGATCCTCTTTTTTTTATTACTTACTATGCATTCTTATGTCTTACAGCATATCATATACAACCACCTTCCCTATTTTGTCAAAAAGTATGGATGCCCAGCTATTTGGTCTACCCAAGGCATGGAGAAGTCTCACTACATGGCACGTAATGCATTTTTTAGACACACACAACACTATGGAGGGAGTCAGAAGGCGAATAGTCTGAAGGAAGTCTTCCAATGGTTTTACCGAGGCATACTACAAAGGCTGCATGCTAAAAGAAAAGTTGCTAGCTCCAAAATCAAGCTTGCTTTTCTTCTAGCCCAAAAGCAAAGACGAATTCAATTGCAGCAGAGAGACATAGACAGTGGAGGGAATCGAAGATATTTAGAAACCATAAATGGACAAGTAAACATGAATAGGACTCATTTGTAACATATTGGGGTTATGTCCACATGTTTTCAAACTCATTCAATATAAATTTTTTTAGTGGAACAAGTGACTCTTGGTGTTATGCATGAAAAAAATTTCAATGTGAAACATATGATCTGAACTTAATACAATTTGTTTACAATTTCAATATATTGTTCATTTAATATTTAACGACACCACTCTATGTAAATATACAAATCATTTCATCATCAACTTATTAATCATTTATACAAGATCATACCAGATATCAAAGACTTTATACAAATCAGTTCAAATTTAATATAATGTTTGTGCTATATTCGATGACTAAATCCTATTTCTCCCAGGGCCTGTTCATCGGAACTCTCTTTTTGATCTTGATTGGAGTCTTTTTCTTCTTTATTGGCTTGATGTTGACTGTCTCTTTATCCTTTTCTTCAGCTCTCTCCACCTGTTCCTCTTCTTGGATTGTGTGGCCTGATGCAATCATGGGTGGCTCTCGAAACCTTACAAGCTGGTGTTTTCCATAGCCCTCCAGATATTTGGGGTCCTTAACACCACATGCTAATGCATAAGAAGTGTAAGACAAAAAGTAAGCGGCCCTAGAGGCCTGCTTATTCACATAATCTCCAAATATATCTATGGCAGACAACCTCTCTATCAAAATGATCTTTTCCTTTTGCCATGAAAGAGCATGTCCACCTAAAGCCCTGGACAAACATTTTAGGAAGTAAACAATGGCTTCTCCATTGGTGCTCAACTGCCTATGGTAAATCAAGATCTTGGCACTGCCTAGATCATGAATATAATGAGCTAGGCCTGACATTTTGCCAAACCCAACCTGCCTGCTTCCACTTGATCTCTGGAGGAATGTGTCATCCTCAATTTGTAGCTGCAACATATCAAAGGATTGGAGTGAGACAATACACAACCTACAAAACTAAAGTTAAGCAGAAGTCAAAGTATATGATTTGAAGTACCTTCTCATTTTCATCAGCAACAAGCAGTTCATCTTTCCAAAGATTTATCCCTCTCCCTTCTTGTACAGCCTCTTCTCTAGTCTTTTCTGTGTATAGAGCTGGGAGATTCATAGCTTCCTGTGTGAGCTGGAAGGCAGCTTCATCTGGCTCTTGGAACTTTTCAGCCTCTTTGAAACAAAATGAAAGGGCCTCTACAGGATCAAACATTGTTTCCAAAGCCAGAAGTGATTGGTCATCCTCTATGCCAACCTCCTTGTCAAGCCTTGAAGCCTGGGCAATAAGGGAAATGGCATAGTCCTCCCTCAAATCAAACATATACTCTATATCATGGAGGAAAACATAATCCTTTCCACCAATCAACACACCTGGAAGCATGGGCACTGCATAGTTGCTGCTTTGAACATCAAAATCTTCAACTGGCTCTGCTCCCCTCAGAGTTTTATTCCTCAGTTGAACAAGGTCAAGAGCAGCCACTTGCAGCCCCTCATCCTGAAGGTTGATATCTTCTTCTTGCTCTGCCATTTCAGAGCCCAAAGAAACATCCTCCTTTTCAGAAGCTTCAGATGTGTCTTCTTCTTCTGTTTCCTGCCCTTGTTCATCCAAAGACTCCTGACTGAAGACAATGTACATGAGAAATGCCATGCTCTCCTCCAGCACTCTGCACTTTCTGGTGTGCAAAGTACAGTTGAATTTATAGTGATCAGGCAGGCTGTCAAATCTTCTGCTCACATGGTACCTCAGCCTGTCATTGGAGACAATATGATTAATGTGCACAAAAACCTTTTCACCTCCCACAATTCTTCCTGCCTCTGTCAGTTCTTTGAAGGCATCCCAATAGTCTGAAAGAAAATCTTTGTGTTGCTCCAGTACAGAGCTCATTGAGAACTCCATGTTGAAAATACTGTGGTATAAATGGAAGTTACTCTGAGCCTTGCATTTGTGAAGAAACTCAAATAGGAGCAAATCTGGAGAACTGTCCTCTTCTGGTTCCATTTGTTTTTTGCTGGAAGAATCAGCACTCTGCTCCAGCCTCTTCCTTTTGCCTGTTCAAAAACTTATATACTATGAATTCTATATGCTGACATAAGCAATCAGTGAGTGCATTGTATATCACCAGATAATTCCTTCATGACATCTCATTACTCACCTGGTGATTGCTGAGGTTTTATTATAGCAGCAGAAAAGTCCAGCTTCCTCTTGAAAGGTGGGGCCTGGGAGCCAGCTGTTCCAAAACAAAAACATTTCTCATCATCAAGGAAGATCTCCACAGGGCTAAAGGTAGCAAATTAATGAGGTAGAAGTGAGAAACAAATAATACACAGGAATTTGCAGCAAAATGCGATATGGGCTGTTTAGAGAATTGTAAACCACCCTCCTCGCATTTTGTTGCAAATTCTCAAATTCTGGTCATGTGCATGTCAAATCAAGAACTTGGTTCATCTCAGTGATTCCTGGACACTATGATCTCATATACAAGAGAAATAATGGAATGAGTGATACTATTCATGAGGAATGTGTCAACAACAGGAATTTGCAGCAAAATGCGATATGGGCTGTTTAGAGAACTATAAACCACTCTCCTCGCATTTTGTTGCAAATTCTCAAGTTCTGTTCATGTGCATGTCAAATCAAGCACTTGGATCATTTCAGTGATTCCTGGACACTATGCTCTCATATGCAAGAGAAAAAATGGAATGAATGAAAATTTTCATGAGCAAGGAGTCCACAAGAGGAATTTGCAGCAAAATGCGAGATGGGCTGTTTAGAGAATTCCAAACCACTCTCCTCGCATTTTGTTGCAAATTTCTTGGTTCTGTTCATATCAACCTACAATCTAATTTCTGGGTGATTTACCACATTGTGGAAGAAGGATGGAGCTGAGTGAAGACATTGGGACATAAAAAATCCAATGGCTGGAAGAAATAAATGTTGAAAAACATTGAAACCAAACTAGAACTCTGACCTTTTTTTTCCTTTTCCATGCTGAATGAGTTGCTTTGGTGAATCTCCTGCTCTTTCTCTATCTTGAACCTTGCACTCTAGGTAACCTGGAGATCTGAGGCAGGTTGCAGTCTGGATGGAGTGTGCTGGGTAGGAGAGAATCAGAGAGAAAGGATCAGGAGAGAGTCGTGGCAGGGATGAGAGATTGGAATCCAGGGGAGGGAAAAGTGGTTGTGGTATTCATGATGAAATAATGAATGGCACAAGTTCCAAGGAATAAAGTGTACTTTCACACGTGCCAGATTTCAAACTCCAAGAGATCTGGGTCCCATCCACACGTGTGAAAAACGACTAGATTCCACACGTGTGGGATTTAGTGATTCTTTAATTCTATTTGCACTTCTTTGTGGTATCCTGTTTTAGAACTCTTGCCCTCCAATCTCTGCTCTCTTGCCTCTGCAGCATCAGCATCTTGTCCAGCAGCACAGAATCATCCTCAGCACAGATTACTCCTCAGCAGCACAGCACATCCACAGATAGACTCCAGGTCAGGAACAATGGGTTCTCCCCTTAGTCTCTGCAATCTTTTTGCTTAAAATAATCAAAATACATACTGTATGGAAATGCATAGACTCAAACCAAGACAAAGAAATCACTGTGGGAAAGCAGATCTTCAAGTGTGGTATTTGCATGTGATCTTCTTGCATAACCTCCATTCATACTGTATTTGGTTGGAGAAACATAGAAATCACTGCAGGAGTGCACCAGCATGTCATTTAGAAAATTTGCAGCAAAATGCGATGTGGACCTGTTTGAAATTCCAAACTGCTCATATCGCATTTTATTGCAAATTTCTCTATTTGGCTTCTTCCACCATGTGATTGCCTTCTTTGTGAGAACATGTTCTGGTTTTTTGACTTCCATAGCTGTAGTCTGCTTGCATAAACTCCATTCATATTGTATTTGGCTGGAGAGACAAAGAAATCACTGTAGAAGTTCACCAGCATGTCATTTCAGAAATTTGCTGCAAAATGCGATGTGGACCTGTTTGAAATTCCAAACTGCTCATATCGCATTTTATTGCAAATTTGTCTATTTGGCTTCTTCCACCTCTGTGATTGCCTTTTCTTCATGAGAACATGTCTGGTTTTGTGACTCTCCTTAGTCTCTGCAATCTTCTTGCCTAAAATAGAAAAATTACATCCTGTATGGAAATGCATAGGCTCAAACCAAGACAGAGAAATCACTGGAGGAATGCAGATTTTCAAGTGTGATATTTGCATGTGATCTTCTTGGATGACCTCCATTCATACTGTATTTGGTTGGAGAAACATAGAAATCACTGTAGGAGTGCACCAACATTTCATTTAAAAAATTTGCAGCAAAATGCGATGTGGACCTGTTTGAAATTCCAAACTGCTCATATCGCATTTTATTGCAAATTTCTCTATTTGGCTTCTACCACCCCTGTGATTGCCTTTTCTTTGTTAGAACATGTTCTTCATGTCTTTGATCTCTTTCCAATCCTTTGTATGCAGTTTTTCAGAGTGATGGCAAGGACCAAATCAACTGCAAGGCAAGTTGGCAAAGGACCAGGTCTTGCAGCAACAGCAGCTGGGACAGGTTCCAAGAAGTTTAGTGTGCCTCCAAAGGGAAGAGCTTCACATGGCAGGAAGGGTAAGCCAATGCGCTTGCTCAAGCAAAAGGCCAAAAGATTGAATAAGGGTGCAGGTGTGCTTAGGGAAATAAGGAGGCAACAGAAAGCCATAGGTTTTGCAATACCCAAAGCACCCTTTCAAAGACTGGTGAGAGAAATTTGTGACAGTTGGAACCTTGGGTTCAGGTGGAATAGAACTGCCATTCTTTCCTTGCAGGAAATGGCAGAGGATTACCTGGAGAAATATTTTGAGGATGCAATGCTTGTAGCAGCCCATGCTCACAGGGTGACTTTGATGGCCAAAGATTTCAACACTTTGTCCAGAGTGAGATGGAGATATGACAAGCTGGTTCATCCTGTGGAATGGCAGGACATCAAAATGAGAGATATATTGCTAATTCCACCCACAAGGAAGGTCAAGGTTGATGAGGTAAAGGTTGTTGAGGTAACACACTCAAAGAACACCAGAGGGAAGGCTGCTTATGAGGACTCACTGAAGCAGCAAGTAAAAGAAACAAAATCTGTGATAGATGTGGAAACTGGAAAGAAGGAGCTACACATACATAGAAGGTTGAAGGAGCTGGGCCCTGATGTAGTTGTACATATTGAGGATGAAGTTTCAGTGAATGATTTTGATTTGACAAAACAATGCTTAGCAGCATTGGCTAACAAGAATGAGTATTGCTCAGATACTCTCATTCTTGCAATGCTCTAGTAAGTGTCTTTAAATTTTACATTTTTTGCAAATCAATCCTCCTTGTAACTCTTTTATAACCTACCCTAATTATGTTCTGATCCTATGCAGCATGATGAGAAGCTGGCTTCATCCCTCTGTACAACATACAGTCCATATTGTTGATCCAGCCATTTCTTCTAGATTAAGAGATGCAAAAGAGACTCCCATGAGTATTTCCAGCTGGTTCAAACACTGCAATTTTGAAGTAATTGACATTTTGCTACTTCCATATCATAGCAGGTATGTGGGTGACTACTTCTTTTAAGATTCTTCTTTAATATTGGGAACTCTTGTAGCCTTTCATTTGCTTATGCTTTTTTCCTTATGCAGTGACCACTGGAGTTTTGTGTCTATTGACATCCAGCAGAAGCAGTGCTTTCTATTCAACTCTCTAAAAAACACACACAGAGAGCTGAAATTGTAAGTACTGTGTGTGCTTTTTGAACTCAAAACTTTATTATTTTGATACCATACTAACTAAATTATACATATTGCAGTTGTATTAGAAGGCTATTAGATGCATTGGATCATTGTCCTCCAAATGTCTCTCTGTTGGATTCAATAGAGCCATTAAGTCTAGAGGTAAAAAGTCTATTAAATGCTATGTCTTTGAACTTATTGAATAATTTTGTTTTGTGCTGATGCTCACAGTTTCTAACATTTTTTTCTAACTGTCCAGACACCACAACAAAATGATTCAAGTAGTTGTGGATGGAGGGTGCTGATCAATGCAAAATATATACTTTCAAGCTACTTTGAAAAGGAACAGCCAGATATGGTAAGGAAAAATACTTTTCATTTAGCTTGAATATAATTCATAATGATACAAAGTGTTCTAAATTATCCTCTGCCATTGCAGATGAAAGAGGATAGCTTCAGCCCCAACTATGTACATAATTTTAGAGCTCATACAATTTTGAGGTTTTTGAGCTATGCCTCCCCCAGACCTATTGTAGCAGCTACTGTGGAGCTGGGTGAAAGCTCTAAAGTACATGAAGGTGTCATACACCTTGATCCCACATATGAAGCACCTGATGTTGAGGACCAGAAGCCACAGGAGCAATCACAGAGTGCTGAGGAGGAGCAGACACAGGAGCAAAGACCTGCTGCTGATGTTGAGGAGAAGGTGGAGAAGCAGCAAAGAGAGGCTTCTGGGGCAGTGGAGGAGACAGGATGGAGCACGGACAGGATGGAGCAGCAGAGAGAAGATCCTCCAGAAAATGTAGAGCAGCCTCTGGATGAAACTGTACATAAATAGAAAATGGATGTTAGAAATATGTTCTACAGATTCAGCTAAACAATTCTGTACAAAATCTTACTTGATTGAATACAAAACCTTTCTTTATGGAGTATGTGTGATCTCAATTTTAAAATTTTCTATGTCTTTGCATTTAACTGAGCTCTCTCTTCTTCTGAGTAACTGCAAAAAAGCAATATGAATTAGAGTGGTAAATAAAACTAATAGCAATGCTTATAGAGACTAGGATAAATCAGATGGTGTACCTTTCTGTTCTTGTAGATAAATAAAAAGTCGTTTGAGATAGAACCTTCAGTCTCAAACAGAATGTCACTGCGTAATTGAGCTAGGGAGCAACATTCTCTTAACGAGATACTGGCTACCACATCACCATTCTCAATAACATCAATATCAATAAGTTTATTTTGTGCACCAAACGACTCTTCATCTTGGTCCATTGGGACAAGCTTTGAACCTAGCATTCGACTGCGCTTGTAATAAAAAGAGAAAATAAAATTTTGTGATGCAACCATGTACTTCAGTTGCATAGAAGGTTGGACCACCTCACAAAACACTGAACTACATGTCTTCTTATCCCAACCTTTATCCAAAAATTGTGGCATGCATGCCGAATTTGTTGCTTTAACTGTGAGCATTGTTTTTGAAACCTTTACTGGAAAGGTATTAAACAAGTCTACAAAAACTGTGAGAGGCATGCACAAAGAAATTTTTACTATCCTAGTGGCAATATTGGGCCTCAGAGCTTTCTGTACTTCTGTAAAAAGCTTCGCCCTATATGCCTCTGTAACACTAGAATGTGGGTGAGGCCAATCCACCGAATTCCACGCCGGAAGGTCTTGTTTTATTAATACACCATGTGTGTTAGCTTTGTCCAGCAACTGATAAAAATGATCAGTAAAAAATATACCCGATTGAGCTAGCTCTGTTGCACATCGACCTTGGTATTGTTGTTCTCCTATCGATCCATGCAGAACATCTATAAATCCCAGAATACAATCGATGTTTTGCCATGTCTCATACGATGAAGGATATAAATCTGAAATAAAACAACACAAGAATGTCAATAAGTTAAGAGAGAAAGCTTCATCTTAAAAATCCATACACCTCATGAAGGAAAAAACCAGAATAGAAAAATATACAATTAGGCCTGTGTTGCGGAAGATTTTTTGGATAGTCTCGCAAGACAAGTTCTTTATGCATATACACGTGCTGAATCAAAACTTCTTTCACGGATATCTTCCCTTTGGTGATTTTAAAATCTCGTACTCTTCCCTTCCACGATGCCAAGAAAATGTTTTTTGTCTGGGGTCTTTTTCTTTTGCTAGGTTGCATGAGCACCCATGCTCCTTTCGAAACACTAAACCTTTCCCAAGTTCCTTCTGTTTTGACTGTACTTGAATTCTCTACCGACGAAATAGAAGAAGCAGGTCGACGGGGTAAGGATGTTTGGTATAATTCTGCCTTCGTAGCATTATCATCCACAGAGCGTCTTGCACAAGAACGGCCGTGGTTTTGGTTCACCATGGAGATTTTCTGAATCTGTAACAATAGCAAAGTAATGTAACTAAGATAACAATTTGAAGTTTCAAGAAAGAGAAAGTGGGCAAACAGACAGTAGACGAGAAACATCTTACTCTACGCCAAACAGGATCAAGGGAGCAGTTTTGGAAAAGGAAGGCAGTTGCACAATGAGGCAATGGTGTAGAATGGTAGACCTTTCGCACGAAAGGCGGCACAATATTTGAAAATTCAAAGGAAGGTGGAAGCGGGAAGGATCTTGTCAGATAAAATGTCAGTTTAGATTCTATCTTCTTGTCCAAAGATCTTCTACGAATAAAAAACCAATCTCCTCATTAATGTAGCACGCTTGTACTTACATAAAGTATTGTTTCTTTTTTCTATTTTCTCTTATTTTTGTGAATATTCAACGTTACGTTGGCCTTCTATTGATTGGTTGAGAGCTTATTTTTCCAAACCGTAAAAGGCCCCAAAATGAGCTCCCTTTTTTCCTAATGGGGATCGGAAATAAATTTCCATAGATTATTTCGAATGGAGCTCTTCCTATAGCAGAATTGATTGTATTGTTATAAGCAAATTGCAATAAATACAAATACTTATCCCAATTTCTACCTTGAGCATCAGCATATATCCGCTGCATATCCAAGATAGTATTGTTGGTTACCTCCGTTTGTCCATTTGCTTCAGGATGGAAAGCTGAAGTAAAATTCAGCTTGGTGCCAAGATTTTCAAATAAAGTTATCCAAAAGGCACTACAAAAGTTGGAGTCTCGATCTGATACTATAATATTTGGTAATCCATGATGTGGAAAAATATACTTCAAATATATGAGTGCCGCTTGTGGTGCAGATAATGTCTTTTTATAAGGCAAGAAATATGTTTGCTTGCTAAAGCGATCCATGATAGTCCAGATCATGTTATTCTGATTAAAAGTCAAAGGAAATCCAATAATAAAACCCATAAATATTTGTTTCCAAGACTATGAAGGAAGAGGCAAAGACATTAATAGTCATGGTGTTTTCCCCTTGAAACTTTTAATCTTTTGGCAAATTAAACACTCAGCAACATACTTAGAGATGTCTTTCTTCATTAAAGGCCAATGAAATTTTTTGACAATACTTTGATAAGTTGCAGTCACCCCTCGATGTCCCACATAAGGAGGTTGATGCACTTCCTCCATTACTTGTAATCTAAATGGACTGGTATAAAAGAGATCCATCATTCACTGAATAGCTAGATATAAGACTCCAATTGTTTTGTTAAAGCTTAGTCCATATATCAGAGAAATCAGAGTCATCATATAAGAATTTTTCATTGCCTCAAATGGCTATATTTCAATTACTGAGATGTTGATTTCTAGTCTTCGACTTAATGCATCTGTAACTGTATTTTCTTTTCCGGGCTGATATTGAATCATTGGCTGAAAACTTTGAATAAAAGAAGCCCATTTGATATGTCTATCAGAAATCAATGGTTGCGTCAAGATGTGCTTAATGCTTTGTTGATCAGTCTTGATCAAGAATTCTGAGCCCATTAAATAATGCTTCCAAATTCTTAGGGCATGTACAACTGCTATCAATTCTTTGTCATAGGTGCTATAATTGAACTCTGTCGGCTTAAGCTTTCTAGATTGGGGATTGTTTCATGCACTAGCAGCTTGGTGTGAAGAAGAGTTGAGTCTTTGGGTAGTTTTTGACTATAATAGTGGAGTGGTGATTCTCAATGCTTTTAACTTCTTTTGCTATGAAAATGATGAAGAGTACAATATCTTGAAGCTGTTATGTGCACTTTCAATTGTGACAAGGGTGATTCTTGAGTGCATGTATACACAATATTTTCATGGTGCTGGTTGGTGACTTATTTTTGAAGATTTTGTTGAGGATCACATTGTGGAGGGTTTTCAACAAGTGGTTATGCATAATAAGTTGGTCTTGGTATACTAAGGCTTTGTGGGATCTTGTTTGGATCTTGTTTGGGATATTATTTGGATCTTGGTGTTTCCTTTTTGTGTTTCATCATGGTGAAGATTCCAGTGTTTCAAGGGACCCAAGGGGAAGACCCGAAGTCTTATCTTTGGGATTTTGTTCGAGGATGCTGGCTTTCTGGATAGTCCATGAAGGATCGGGCGGAGATTTTGCTTGATTTTGTTGAAGGTGTAGCCTTGAATTGGCATGAAGCCTTGCCGAACTCTACCAAGGAGCACTGGGACTAAGTGGTGGCTGCAATGAAGCGGATATTTGGGGCAGTGGAGTCGCCAAATTCTTTGATGTTGCAGTTGGACCAGTTCTATTAAAAGGAGAGGGTCAGATGGTCTCTGTGTTGGCAATCCGATATGAAACTTTATGGACAAAGTATGAAAGGGTAGCTTTGCGAGCTGTGGCATCTACATCATCGGCCCCTCAAAGTCTCATAGGGATGGAGCACTTAAAGATGAGCAAATTTGTTATGGCTTTGGAGCCTTGTCTTCGCTTAAAAGTAATGATTAAAGATCCAACAACATATGTGGAGGCACTTCGCATTGCGACCAAGAAATAAGCTTCTCTAAAGATCAAATTCTCTTTTGTGTCTTCAACAGCTTCAACTTCTAAGGTGGAGGTAATGGGCACTCCTCAGGTACCAAAGTCCTCTGAGTTAGATCATAATATCTCCCAATTGATGGCAGAGTTTGCTGATTTGAAATTGCATTTGGTTAATGCACGACAACCTAGAGCACCAAAGAGTGAGGATAGGCCTCGAGATAAGAGTGGGGTCACTTGCTATGAATGTAATGAAAAAGGTCACTATCGCCTTGAGTATCTTAGATTGAGAAAGAAAGAAGAAAAACAAGTATCCTTGCTAGAAGCTTCTTCAGAGGATGAGGAAAGAGAGGTAATGATGGCTAAACGGGGGCGTGGTAAAGCAAAAGAAGAAAAAGAAAGCAAGGAAGAAGTAGATGAGAAACATCAGGAAGAGGAATGCCGTAGTAAGAAAAAGAATGCATCTAGAAGGAGAATTAGCCAGTTAGACTTTCCTTTAGGACAAGGCATTGGAAGCTATGACTTGTTGTCCGACAAGGAAGCTCATATTGCCTTTGATCAATTACTTGCTTTGTCTGGACAAAACTACAGAAGGAATGGGGAAAGCTAGCAAGCGCAAGAGTGTCAAAGAAGAAAAAGAAGAAAAGTGTCATTTCTGTTGTTCAAAAGGTAGATACAGAGGTTCGTTGATGATGTACCTATGAGTGATGTGATCATTGATGGTCAAGTGATTTCTAATGTGTATATTCATGGAGGTGCATCGATTAATGTCATGAGTGAGAAGACCATGATCGATGCTGATTTAAAATACTCTAGTACTACCTCTCCTTATCGCATCAAATTGGCCAACAACACTAGGGTAGAGACCTTGGGAGTTGTGAAGAATCTAGAAGTGGATGTATGTGGAATTTCTTTGCCGACTACTTTTCAGGTGATCCCTACCAAGCCACATGCACGTGCCTATCCTTTGATTTTGGGAAGGCCTTGGCTACGCAAGGTGAAGGCTATTCAAAAGTGGGATACTGAAGAATTGATTTTGCAAGAAAATGATAAGAAGGTGCGCTACGACATCAGAAGCCATAAAAAGGAAGTTGTCAAGGAGGAGTCTTCAACATCAGAGAGTTCGAGCTCTGACTTAACCGATAAAGAAGAAGAGATAGGTAGCTCCGAGGAGTCCAGCTTAGAGGGTGAGGTGGAATGAGTGGCCTTTAGTCTTTGTCTTAGTGTCGATGAAGATGAGTCAGGAGGGAACAAGGTGGTGGTACAAGAAGATCCTATAGACACACTTCATGTGGAGGATGTGGAGCACACTAAACGATGCCAACACAATGAAGAGCTTCTTGGTGATTCTCTATCAGGTAGTGAGAAGCTCCGGTACTTAGATATGTTAGATGATTTTCCATATCTCTTTGCAACAAGCTATTCACAGGTTCGACCAATCTCTCTTATGGAGCATAAGATTGAGCTGAAGCCAGAAAGCAAGCCAGTTGTGCAACGCTTAAGGAGATTGGGGGTCATCCAAGCTAGGGCACTAAAGAAAAAGGTAACACAACTACTTGAGGTGGGATTCATCTTTCATGTTGATGATTCAGAGTGGATATCTCCTATAGTTGTCACACAAAGAAAGGAAATAAGTGGGGGGTTTGTGTGGACTTTCATCCTTTGAATGCATGCACTAAGAGGGATCATTTTTCTTTGCCATTCCAAGATGAAATACTAGACCAAGTAGCAGGTAGGGAAAGAGATGTATTCTATATGTGATGGGTATTCTGGGTACTTTCAAATTCGTATTCAGGAAGAAGATCAAAAGAAAACATCATTTGTCACACCTTGGGGAGTTTTTTATTATAGAGTGATGCCTTTTGGGTTGACCAATGCACTAGCTACATTTTAAAGGTTCATGAGTCAAGTGCTTGAGCCTTACTTGGGAAAGTTCATAAGGGTGTTTTTAGATGATTTTTGCATTTATTCTCAGCGCATAGATCACATGGAGAAGTTAAAGATGGCCTTAGCTAGGATTGATGAAGCAAAAGCATGTCTAGCAAGTGTCATTTGGCTCAAACAAAAGTTCGCAAATGGATCCTGACAAGGTTCAAGCAATCATGGCATTGCCAAGTCCTGAGAGTATCACTGGTGTTCGCAGAATTCTAGGAAAGAGCAAGTATTATCAACGCTTTTGTGATGATTTCACATAGATAGTGCATCCCATGAACGTGTTAACAAGAAAAGGAGTTTCTTTCCAATGGGGTGCGGAGCAACAAGAGTCTTTTCAGCAACCTAAGGAGGCCATGAGTAAGGGCCCAATATTAAAGCCCCTTAATTGGTCTCAAGACTTTTATGTAAATCCAAGTGTATCTTTGCATTCAGTTGGTGTTATATTGCTACAAGGGACGTTTTTATCGAAGCTATGCTTATATATTAATATAAAATCTTGGCAAAAGTTTTCAAGGTGAATTTTTTAGTTTCATAATAATAGAGAATGTAGTACTTTTTTGTATATTTTCTTTTGAATCTTGGATTAAAAAATGTAAATCCTAGCGAAACTTTAAAACTTTTTTGCATAAAAATTTCAAATCCTAGTGAATGTTTCAAATATTTATTTTTATTAGGGCATACAAACTTTCGATGCCAGTATTAAAGTTTAGCTTCTTAATGAAACTAACTTGAAAAAATCATCCATGATTGCTACAAAAAGGAGAGGCAGGTAGAATGCAACCCATCTATTATGCCGACCGACAGCTTACAGAGGTGGAAACAAGGTATGAAGAAATGGAACAACAAGCTCTCTTTGGTGTTTTCATTCAAAAAGTTTCACTCCTATTTATTACCTCGACCATTTTTCTTCCTTACCTCTCAGTCTGTATTAGCATATCTAGCTCGCAAGCCTAATCCTGGGGGAAAATTTGCAAAATGGTTGTCAGAGCTTCAAGAGTTCTCTTTCTCTTTTGTCACTGAAAATACCACTAGGTCCACTATGGCAGATTTAGTCACAGGACGGGAGGATCTAGTACAAGAAAAGAAATGTAAGGAGAACATTAAAGATGAAAGGGATACACCACCAATAGCTTTTGTCTTGTATTTTGATGGGGCTTTTAGTCCTTCATGCCAACAAGGAGTCGAGGGGATGGTCTTGATGAATTCTAAAGGTCAAGAAGTATGGGCTAGAGGACAAGAGCTTCCAGGTATCACAATTAACAATGCAGTTGGATATAATGCTTTGATTCTTGGTTTGGAGGGTTGTCTTCAAAGTCAAGTTAAAGAATTGGAAGTAAGAGGAGATTCTCAACTTATTATAAAGCAAATGCAAGGGCATTACAAGAGAAGAAGTCCTCATTTGAAGGAGCTTAATCAAAAGGCTATGGCATTATGTAGTCAGTTTGATTTTTGCAAGTTTGTTCATATAAACAGAAAAGAAAATCAAAGGGCAGATGAGTTAGCTACTCAAGCCATTGTAGTACAAGACGGGGGGATGGTTTCTTTGGTAGACACTAGATGGCCATAACTGCAAGATGTTCAACAATATGTGGAAGAAGGGATGTTTCCTTGAGGGTTAACTCCACAATAGAAGCAGAGATCGGTAAGGAAGGCTTGTCCCTATACTATTGTTGATGACATTCTTTATATATTGGGAAAAGATAAGGTGCTCCGTCAAGTGGTCCATCCCATGGAGACTAGGAGAATCGTAGAAATGTGTCATGAATGCTCTGGTCATTTTGCTTCAGCGAGCACAGCTAGGAGAATTCTAGATGCAGGTTAATTTTGGCCACGCCTCCACAAGGATGTATATGAATGGTGTTGAAGTTGTAAAGTATGCCAAAAGTTTGGAAGGCGACAGTTGATTTTTGGGCCCTTGAGGTAGGCCTATTCCAGCATATGGACCATTTGAAAGCTGGGGGTTAGACTTTGTGGGACCACTCCCTCGCTCATATTAGGGCAAGCATTATTTATTGGTGGTCATAGATTATGCGACTCGGTGAGCAAAGGCCAAGGCACGGTGATACCTGGACGCACCAATGAGTATCACCTTAAATTCTTCTATGCTCGACGACCTTGAGGGCCAGCAGACCCTCTCTATTACTAGAGAGGATCTGCTGGGGGGGAAAAGATGTGACACCAAAATTTGATATTTTTTATTTGGCATTGGTATTGTTTTTCTCTATGTTTTTTTATAAGAGTTTGAGTATCAAGTGATAGCCTAGCGGCTCTCACTTATTTCTACTTTCTAAGATATTGTATGGGATTGAGAGGATGAGTGGAATGGATCATTGTAAATACCATGTGTATGAATGATAAATACCTTGGTATGGGGTGAGAGTTATTTGTGTATGGGATATTATGGGGTTTTTAGAAAATAGGAAGCGTGAGTCATATAAAGAGGTGGGCTCATGTCCATGTGTTCCAATAATATAAGAGAGATTACATGCGTGTGGAAGGCATGTGGAGGAGTGTGGAGTCAAGAGGAATCCTTCTAGAATTCCTATGTGGAATAAGGAAGACGTGGACATATGGAAAAGAGAGAGTCCCTATGGGCTCCATGTGGAGAGACTCTTGACTTTCTCAATATTTTAAGAGTCTTGAGCATATTTTGATGGGACACATGGCAAGAGTAGCCAAAAAGGACATGGATGGTGGCATACAGGCTTATGTGATTGATGGGGAAAGGAATCTACAGGCAGCAATTGTAAATGGGTGAAGGAGGGTGATAAAATCTCTATAAAAGGAGCCCTCCTCTCCCTTGTTCATCATCTCTTCCACCATTAGGCCTCATGTTGCTGTAGCTCTAGTCTCTTCAAGCCTCTTCCATGAGCCTTCTCTCCCTCTTGTAGATATTCTCTTATGTAGACTCTTGAGTCCATCTCTCTCTATGAGTAGTCTTGGAGCTTCTGCTCCCTCTTGTACATATGAAACCTCTTCTTCTCCCTTGTGTTTGTAGTATTTTGAGTTGCATTGGAGTGGAGTCTCACTCTATTGACAATGAAGATCACTTCGTATCCCCTCTCTTGAGTCTCGCTTCCCTTTTCTTTCTTTCAAAGCCTTAAAAGTTCTTTCTATTCGGCCGCTCATTGCACACACATGGTCCATCCATTTCCTGATCCACCAAGGGAGTTACTTACCCTCTTCTAGGCAAAATCTATGAGTGGTGGATCATTAATTAAGGTGGAGTATTGAGGGAGCATCTTGCTCAGGTGAAATTAGCATGGGTGGAGGGCAGGCTTTATGATAGTTTGACCCCCTATTAGTGTTTTACTCATAACTTTTTGCTTGTAGTCTGATTTTGATGAAACTTATATCAGCACAAAGCTCTCTTGAAGGTGCATTTCTCTATGTGATTAAACCTTGAATTGGTAGTCTGATTTTGATGAAACTCATATCAGCGCAAAGCTCTCTTGAAGCTGCATTTTTCTATGTGATTAAACCTTGAATCTGATACTACATCAAAAAGTTGTGAGTCTCTGTGTTTGACAGTCTATTTTCATGACAATTTTTACCCCCATCTAGTAAATTGCCCATAACTTTCTAGCCTCTTCTTTGTTTCTTATGAAATATATATTAGTGTGAAGCACATCTCTATATGTATTTGAATGTTTGATATCATATCTCTATTGAAAGTTATAGGCCTTTGTGTCTAATGAAAGTTTGCAGAGTGTTTTGAGCTAATTGTAAAGGTATCTATGAAGGAGGTGCAATGTTTCCTCAGAACCTACCCATCCGACCCAATCAGCCCCTTCAAATTCCTTGATATATATCAGTTCATATCATATTGAGCAGCAAGATCTTCTTTCAACAATGTATCGCTCTTTTCTTTGGTGCAGACTGGTTTGTTGAGATTGTGGCCTCTGCTGATCCTTTCCTTCTCCCTATGCTTGAGTACAACATCACTCTTAGCTCATACAAGTTGTTCCTCCTAACTCCTGTGCCAACAAGATTGCTAGCACTATCTAGAATTTTTACTCTTATCTTGTTGAACCTCATCTCATGGTCAAGGTCAGTTATGGAAGCAACTGATAGCAAATTTCTCTTGATTTGTGGAACATACAGCACATTAGATAGTTTCTTAACATCTCCATTTACAAAAACAAATGAAACCGTACCTGTACCCTTAACAAGGCATTTTGCATTATTTCCAACCATCACAGTGATGGGCTCCTGTAGAGGCTGCATGGAACAATATAGACCCTTCTTGCAGGTCATGTGACGGGAGGCACCCCTATCCAACACCCATGAATCAATGGTTGACGCTTCTTGAGTTGAGGAACACTCTTCCTCAATGGCCAGAAATAGATCCAACTCTGCTTCCGTTGTGTTAGCTGTCTCTTTCCCCTTATCTGTCTTCTTCAAGGTACGATTCTTTTCATCAGCTTTCTTGACCTGGCAATCTGCAATCACATGGTCCTTCTTCTTGCAGTAGAAGCATTCTCCCTGAAACTTCTTCTTGCCGCCCTTCTTCTTTTTGTCACCACTAGTAGAGGACTCACCTTTGGTGGAGGAACCACCTTTGCCTTTTGCAGTGGCAGAGAATGCAACATCCCTATTGCTACCTCCATCTCGAGCTTTAAGCCTCAATTCCTCCTCCATAAGTAAAGCACAGAACTCCTCAAATGACAATGGTTGGGGTCTCACCTAAGTGTTAAGCCCTATTACCAGTCCATCAAACCTTGGTGGACATATCCGGAGACACCACGAGCTAGCTCTTTGCTAGTCTTTTATATCCCAGTACCAGCCATCTGGTCACGCAAATTTTTGATTTGGGTTATGAACGCCTCTGCTGTCTCTCCTTCATTAAACTTCTTAGCTGTGAGCTGATTCTCTAAGTTCTGGATTTTTGTCTGATTCCACGTCCCATACTGATTCTTCAATATGTTCCAGGCCACAGTTGCCTTAGATGTATGCTAAATCAAGGTGAAAACACTATCAATAGTAATTGTTGTATCCAGGGAACACAAAGCATCCGCGCTTCTATTTTTTTAAGCTCATAGAAGGTTGGCATTAGGAGGTATCATACTCCCCGGATTTCCTGGGTCGGGGGTTCCTTGTGGTTCTAGGCTAGTCCCCAATACTGTCTCCAGAAGCTCATATGAATCCAGAATAGCAGTAATTTTAAACTTCCATAGAGTGTAGTTCGTACCATCTAGCTTGCCTTCAATGAAGGCTGGTGGGCAAATCCTCAGTGCCTAGATTGTTGGTGCAACTGTTGAACTCGAGCCGCTTCCTATTGTCATCACTCCATATGCTATTGAAGTCCTCGCCTCTCTTCTATTCTTTGATCCTTAGAGCCGGTGATATCATGTTAAATTACATGGCATAGTGGAACAAAAACTAAACAAAGAATAGAGAGTACACAGCAGATTGGAGAGGAACAAAATTTTCCTTCAATATTGATGTAGTATAGATGATGGCTCCATCCACCCGTGCACTCCCACAGTGGAGCTTAGATGGCGATCTCGACAAATACTAGGTGAAGGCTACTAGTTGGAAGATCTGATTTGATCTGAACTAATCTGATACAATGGATTGGGGAGGTCACCTCTTTATAGCTATGAGGGTGGTAGTCACATCAACATAGTCGGTGAAGCCAACCAGTCAACCTAGTCGACGGAACCGACTAGTCGTCCATGAAATATTTAGGGAATATTCCCTATACCCAAGCCCCAGCAAGAATAAGGGGCTCCCACACAATCACCTTTCTACCATCAACGGTCTCATTGATAGACCTCATCTAGGATGCAAGTCAGGATCCATCCAGTGTCCCGGGCTCACACATGGCTTCTCCTCATATGGGGACCTTACAACTTGAGCACCTCGGGGGCTCTCGCCCCCGAACCCCCACCAGGGGGACTACTGGCCCCCGTGGGACCTCCTAGCTGGGGGCCAACTGGCCCTTAGGCCCCAGCAAGAATAAGGGTTCCTAGACAATCATCTTTCTACCATCAACGGTCTCATTGATAGACCTCATATGACATGCAAGTCAGGATCCATCCAGTGTCCCGAGCTCACACATGGCTTCTCCTCATATGGGGGCCTTACAACTTGAGCACCTTGGACCATTGGTGGTTACCAGGAGGGTGGGGCATTGAGCATATCTAACATCCTCTAGCATGAGATGCAAGCTCTTGGAAGTCCCCCTTATGTTATGTTGTAGAGACTGGTCAGGATATGGACTCCGCATGCATAAGAGGAATGATTAGAGGCATTGGATCTTTAATCCACATTCTCTCTTGCTTGTCTTAGATGCATACACACCATTGTAGATCTTGCAATCAAAGGAGAATCAAAGGCATAAACTTTCTCTAAAGTGTTATGTATCTCTTCCTTGTTTTCTTTATTGACAAAAATCACAATATTGCAAATTCCAGCTCTACTAATGGTGGTATATAGTATTCTATCAATGAATTGGTGAATATCATTAGAAGAAACCTCATTGATAAAGAATACTTGGCTTATCCCAGCTTGTTTCATTAATAAAAAGTCCTCATCTGAAATGCCCATTTACGCTACAAGCTTTCTAGATTCTGAAGTGATGTTGACATTGAATTGAAATCCGTGGTTGACTGCACTTGTTATTCTCAGTTTATGCTCATTCACAAGCTTATCAACATATGCAATCACCTGTGGTGGGATTTGGTCTCTCATGAACGAGGTGACTACTTCAGCCCCATCTTCTTGATTCTTCATCCACATGCGCCCATGCCTTTTCCTTAGCTGTGGATAAAGTGGCTATATGCTTCACAATATTAGGGTCAATATTGCATTGACCAGTAGGAATTACTTTTTCTGTGAGCAAATATCTGATTGCACTATCCATTGCATCACGTTTCACATGTATGTTGATGCACTCCTCCATGCAATGATCTTTATCCTTCCTGCCAAAAAACCATTCTTTCTTGAGGAGTTTGTTTATTGCCATTGTTACAAAGCTATCCGGCAAATACTTCATGGGCCTCCACATTCTTGCTGTCACCTCTTTTTTCTCAACATTTGACTTTTGTGATAGTAACAATGGACCTTCATAAGTAACCTCACCCTTCTCGTATGAACTGCAAATTGCCACAACTTGCTTAAACACCTCATCAGGTTGAAAAATTATACTTGTATAGTCAGCATATCTATCTCTCGCTACCTTGAAGCTTGTGAGAGATTCTTCCCATTCTTGACTTCCCCTTGGTACAACTGCACTTAAACATGTATAAAATTTGACTAATGTGTCTGCATCCACTTTTGTGGAGTTCTTTTCAAATGTGTTGCTGGAGAACCAAGTGTAGTCCATAGATTCCTTGCTTTCATTAGGATTTTCGATGTCGAGGTTATCTTACGTTTTGTAAAAATATCATGATTCATTCTTTTAGACTCAATCAAATATTTTGTTGGATGCTTAAAAATGCATATTGTAGCCATATAAAAATTGAAGGGAAGAACCTTTGACATTTGCTCTATAGTGAGCCTTCTTGAGTCCCTTGCTCGTCTAGCAAGTTCATTACAGGCATATGCATAATGCTGACCATCAATCGGCTCAAATTTACAATGCAACAAGAAATTTCTCTTTGCCTCTTTCAAAAATTTATCAGAATTTGCCTCTTTACCCTATTCATGCGGAATCTGTCGAAGGCTTTGTGTGAAGAATTTGTTGAAAGTCTTCTCAAAATGAGTAGGTCCTTCAAACGTAACTCCATTATGATGGCTACCTATATTTGGATAGAACATGATTGGATGTAAGACCACATTAGAGACCACAAGTTTCTTGCCATCCACCAAAGCCATGAATATTTGCATCGCATAAGATATATCAAGATTCCTATTATTGGTAAAAATAGATGCTGACTCCACATCTCGAGCATTCACAGCATAGGGCTTTTGTCCCCATATATATCCGACATCATCTACTGTGATCGTCTCATATGGAATTTGTCAAAGGCTTTGTGTGAAGAATTTGTTGAAAGTCTCCTCAAAATGGGTAGGTCCTTCAAACATAACTCCATTATCATGGTTACCTATATTTGGATAGAACATGATTGGATGTAAGGCCACATTAGAGACCATGGGTTTCTTGCCATCCACCAAAGCCTTGAATATTTGAAATGCATAGAATATATCAAGATTCCTATTATTGGTAAAAATAGATGCTGACTCCACATCTTGAGGATTCACACCATAGGGCTTTTGTCCCCATATATATCCAACATCATATACTGTGATCGTCTCATTGAGACGCAGATTGAGATTCTTTATTGACATGAGCTTATCTTGATCTTCCTCAACCTCTTGATCTGACTCTTCTTCCTCTATATTTTCTCTGTCCTCCTCTTTCTCTTGTACCTGAAGTTTCTAAGCGGAGAAACGTTGCCTTTTTTTCAAAGTAGCCTTTGGAATTGTGTCATCTTTATCTTTTACCTATACTTTCTGAATGGAGGAATGTTGTCTTTTTGTGAAAGTAGCCTTTGGAAATGTGGCCCTTGTAGTACTAATCTTTTCTATTTTGCATCTTTCTTTTCCTTTAATAGGTTGGATTGAAGTGGTTGTGGCTCGTCCTTCCTCTTCCTCTATCTTTTGTATTTCTTTAGGCCACAATGGTTGTGTCGCTTTTTCATTTTTCAGTTTGAATGTAGCATCTACTTCTTCTTCTATCTCAAAGAGTTTGCGTGCAGACCCTTCATGTGGGGCTCCTTGTCTAGGCTGCTTCTAAGCCAAACTAGGAGCTTTCTCATCCTGCTTGTCTCCTCTTTATTTCTAAACCAAACTAGCATCCATCTGATCCTGCTTGTGCCCTCCTTGCTCTTGACTGAATTCATGGTCTACTTGAGTGATGATGTATTAAAGTACTCAACCATAATCTTTTGATGCAACCTACTTGCCCTCGCATTCGGAAATCTACTCCATTCATCCATGAGAGCCTGTAATGGAGTTTGTAATTCTGCAAAGTTTGATGGTGGAGGTGGCCGCATTGTGAACTTGTTTAGACCTCTTGATAAGATAAAATGATAACCCCCAATACTAGGTTGTGAACACTTCACAAAAATGTATGGGCTCTTTAGTTCCATAGCAATTCCCACAACCATGCTAGAAGTTATATCTTTCTTAGAGAAGCTTACATTCCATGGCTCCTCATTTTGCTCCATATCTTTCCTCGACATCATCAGATGTAGCTTAGTTTTTCTTTAAATGAGAAACCAAACTTTTCCTCCCATGTGCATGTGAGTCCACTTCCCTTAAAAGTTACTAAGGGCATACTATTTCCCATTGAAATGTAAGGTGGTGCTAGAGACAAAAGCTCTAATCTCTTCAGAGTGCTTCATAATAGTAGAAAACCCTACATGAAAAATAATTCACAAGACTTTAGAAACAATGCTTCAATAAAATAGCCAACAAGGCATTAAAGTACAAATTGAAAGAAAATATATTTTGCCCATAATACTGTAATGTGCCCAAGATGCATTTTTCCCATCATATAGTAATGTGTCCAAGCTAAAAGACAATGCATTTTGCCCATAATACTGTAATGTGCCCAAGTTGAAAGATAATGCATTTTGCCCATCATACTATAATGTTCCCAAGCTATAATGTGTCCATTGATACAATTAAGTGTGTGTCCATTTAACAAAATCTTTGAATGGATGATCAAAAATAGCCCCAAAGGCTTTACAAGGCTCAATATATGTACATAAATTAAAAAATAATAGCCAATAAGGCTTTACAATGAGATGATAAAAAATAAAACTATGATCCATCATTAACAATTACATTGTGTCCACTGAAACTCTGACTCTAATGTGTCATCTGTCATCTGAAACCTTGCTCATAGGGTTGTGTTATGGGTGTGAAACCGCATGGGAATGTAGGACTGACACCGATTAGGAACTAGTCGGGAATTTTTTAGCATGGCTTTGATTGGCTGTTTTGGAGTTCTCTCCTCTATGGATAAACTAATCTATGCTAATCTAAGCTATACCAACCGTCGAATCGAAGAAAATGCAAGAAATAATTTCTTTTTCATATTCATTTTAATAGGTTACCTACAAGACAAGAGTTATAAAGAGATTTTGATTCTTTTCACATCTAATTAAAGTATATTTAATTTAGCAAAATATTTAAAACTAAATTAAATATACTTTAAAAGGCTTCCTTCTAGAATTCATGACATCTTCCACTTATGCATTGTAGCGTATGCTTGCGTGACTCACTCCTCTTGAAACAATGACATAATGAATTGAGGAACTAGCTTGAACCACCTACCGTGAACTTTAAATTACAAATTGGCACGCAAATCTTCTACTTTAAGAAATCAAACAGGCTTACAAAGTTCAAACGACTATGCATTGTGTAAAGTCATATACCTAACGATGTGCCATTGTGAGAATTCAATGGATGACATGAATTATGTAGGGAATTAGTAACAATCGAATCGAAAAGCTAACCGCTAGCTTGCGAGATTATCCAAAATGATGAGTAGGCAACGAATGACATTAGAAAATCGCAGCTTTTTTATCTAATTTGCCATTGACCTAATGATTTCATCTTTACCACATCAAGGCAGGCTCCACTCGCAAATTGCAATCAAGATTTGACGTTTGTAAGGTCATTTGGTGCTGTCAACGGTAAATACATTCTCAGCGAGTATACAAGGTTGCAATCAGAGCCTCGCAGCAACATCAGCTACGTGCAATCGTAGTTGGGAGCTTCAGAATGTATGTAGCCTTTTGGCAATACTTCACATCTTGTTGCGGGCATGGTGGCAATTATTAATAAAAAGCTTCTACCATGACAGACGATGCATTCGAAGATTCAAGACGTGGGAAGCAAGCAGAGAGAGGGACTTATCGAATTCTAACGAAGGGTCGGGCCTTGGTGCGAAGAGAGACTCATCAAAGGGTACATAGCCAAGGGCGGAGAGACTTGGTTGGGTGTCACTACGATGAAGAGCGAAGCAAGCTAAAGGGTACCGTGGAGATGAGCGTTATGCGCAAACTGAAGCACCCAAAGAGCAGAAAATTGCCATAGCGAATTGTTTCAGATGCCAGCAACATAAGAGGTCCTGGACTCTATGTTGGACGACAAAGTGCGACCATCTACGGATAAACTAACTATTTGTGTGGAGGTCCTGGAGCCGTGGACTCTAGAGTGATTGGCGACGTGCAGAATCCAAGTTGAACTGCCCTCCCTTCTCTATCATGTCTATTGTCTACCTCGCTCTGGCCATGCAACTAGCAAGCTCTAGTAGCTCGAACGATCGCACCAATAGACCTTAACACTAGTTCAAACGATTGCACATATGAATCAACAATGCAAGCCTCAAGGACACTGGACATCGATTGTGGGAGCTTGGAGGCTGAATGGAGCGTAGTAGTAACTACGTAGTGCAGAATGCATCCTGTAAGCGAATAGACGGATCGAGTGAAGAAGAAGGGAGAAGAGCTCGAGCAAGAACGTACGTGAACAAGAAGAGAGAGAACAAGAATGGGCCAAACGATGATTGTGCGTCTGTTGCATGTAGCCAACCGGCTTATGTAGAAAACAATATAGGCGCATGAGCCCAACAGAACATGCTCGTTGTGATAACAACGTGGGCAGTTGTAGAATTCAGATTACTAGCTAATTGTCTCAGTTGGAGTTAACATAATTTAGATGTCAATTATTCAAATACCCCCAAGAGACTACTGTGGCTCTCATCCCGGAGGAGATAAGATGCCAAGAGCATTGCAACAGGTCCAATGAGGAATGTTGGGAAGTGACTTAGTAAGGACATCAGCGGCCATTTGTAACATGGGCACATATTCCAATTTAAGCTTGCCAGATTCGACTTCGTCTTTGAGAAAGTGATGTCGTAAGTCGATGTGCTTGAGCCGCTTGGGTTGACTGTTGTTATTTGCTATAGCAATAGCGGACTGATTATCGCAGTAGATGAGAAGAGGGTAAGCCACATCAAAGCCAAGGTCATGCATGAGTCCGCGAAACCACATGCCATTCGTTGTAGCACTCACCAGCGCCACATACTCAGCTTCAGTAGTCGACAGGGCAACAGTGGCCTACTTTTTGCTATGCGAAGCAACTGGTCCTCCTGCAAAGACAAAAACATATCCTGTGGTGGATCTTTGGGTGTCTGGGTTACTGGCCCAATCGGAGCCATGTAGAGGGGATGAACTGTTGCCAGCTGTATATAAGATGCCCACATCAGTTGTACCAACTTAATAATGAAA
The DNA here is from genome assembly GCF_047967505.1 of Dipteris shenzhenensis. Lineage (NCBI taxonomy): Eukaryota > Viridiplantae > Streptophyta > Polypodiopsida > Gleicheniales > Dipteridaceae > Dipteris > Dipteris shenzhenensis. The sequence goes on from NC_141608.1 coordinate 13,747,909, forward strand.
AATTCATTTTACTGCTTACCAATGAAGAGGACCCGGATTTTGTAAATATTGTGAGACTTGAGATGTAGAGTAGGTGAGATCCGGGCGTGTGCATGTTACTAGGTAACCGTGCAGTGCTCCAATAGCCTATCGGTAGGGAAAAGCACTCATGCGCTCAATGTCTTCAGTTGTGACTGGTGACATTGATTTGTTGAGGCGTACATTTGGATCCATCGGCATGGATATCGGGCGTGAAGATTGCATATGGAATCGATGGAGAATATCTCTTGCGTACTTGCCTTGGAGCAGTTTGATGTTGCCAATTCGCGGGTCCCGCTAAATCTGCATGCCAAGACAATACTATGCAGGCCCTTGATCGGTCATTTGGAATTCTAGTGAGAGCTGGAGCTTGACGTCTGCGAGGAGATCTGCATGCTATGAGAAGGTCATCCACATAGAGGCCGATCACACAGATTTTTCCTCCAAGGTGTTGGACATACACACTATTGTCTAAGAGAGTGCGTATGAAATTCGTGCTCGCCAGAAAATTGTGAAAGCGCAAGTACCAAACCCGCTGTGATTGCTTGAGTCCATAAAGGCTTTTGAAAAGCATGCATACCTTGTTTTCTTGATGGGGAGGGATGAAGCCCTCCGGTTGTTGCATGTAGACTCGTTCATGGGGAGCCAAGACCCCATTTAGAAAGGCCGTTTTCACGTCCATCTGATGAAGTGCTAGCGAATGTTGAGCGGCAAGGGCAATGATCGTGCAGAAGGACTTCATCTTAACGACTGGTGCATATGTTTCGGTGTAGTCAATTCCTTGGATCTAAGTGAAGCCACGAGCCACCAGCCTTGCTTTGTATCTGGCCAAGCTACCATCAGCATTGAATTTGCGTTTGAGAAGCCACGCAACTGATGATCTTTCTTCCAGCAAGAGGATGCACCAACTGCCAGGCTTTATTCTTGATCAGGGAGTCGATTTTGTCTTGCATCGCAGCTTGCCAATGGTGAGCATCGGGTGAATTTAAGGCGAGGTGCACAGGGATGTGATCGTCTGCAGGGAGGGGATCTCCGACTTCCTCAGAGAAGGAAACATGGGTGTTGTCAACAACTGTAGTGGCGAAGGAATCTCGCAGCCTAGGGGGAGGGACTCCTCGCGTTGCTCGTGTGGATCGTCTTGGGTGATCCTCCATATTTTGTGGAGGAGGTGGTGTGACATCGATGCAGAGGAGGATTCCGGTTGAATGTTTATCTGAGAGTAAGGAACGGGGATTTTCATCTATATGGAAGAGCCTCTATTTGATACGAGCTGGTAGGCGGCCATGAGGAAGGACTAGGAGATCATTGGCAGTAGCCACTGCATGCGGAAGGGGTTGTGCTGCAGCTGGGTGGTGGAGGACCTCCAGCTGGCAAATTCGGTTGAGGTTGTGGTGGAAGACAATGATCTTCATCATCGTCCGGTTTTTCATTAGAGGTGATTCCTCTTTTATTCTCACGAAAAATTACACTATGAGAATATAGAACACGGCATGTGTGAGTGTTGTAGAGCCGATAGGCCTTAACACCCTAAGGATGCCTGTATCCAATAAAAATGCAGTGCTGAGATTTTGGATCAAATTTCCGACGAGTATCATCTGGTACCTGAGAAAAGGCTTGACAACCAAAGACTCAGAGATGATGCAGTGTGGGACGTCGAGTCTCATGCGGAGTAATTCGGTCTCGGTGAGCATAGCTTGAAATGTTTTGAAGGTATGCTTTGGTGGCCACTGCTTTGACCCAGAAACGAATTGGGAGACTAGCGCCAAATAACATTTCATGACCTGCCTCAACAAGAGTTCGATTTTTACGTTTAGCTATTGGATTTTGCTCAGGGATGTGTGGGGTAGTCAATTGACGGATGATGCTGTACGTGACCAAATAATCCTTGAATGTATGTGAGAAATATTCTCCCTCATTATCAGATCAGAGAATCTTGAGGAGTTTTCCAGTTTGGCGCTCTGCTTGATGGTGAAACTGTTTAAAATAATCCAGCGCCTGATTTTTGTGATGCAGGAAATACAAAGTGGTGAACATGCTAAAGTCGTCGATGAAGGTAAGAAAATATGTTGCACCTACAAGGGAAGCTGTCTGCATTGGACCACAAATGTCAGTATGAACCAAGGCTAACAATTCAGTGGCACGGTGACCTTTTCCGTTGCGAAAGGAGACATGCACATGCTTGCCCTAGACATAGTGATGGCAAAACAGATCATTTATTGTAAGTGTTGAGGGAAGACCATCAACGGTGCCATCTAGAGCAAGTCAACACAGTTATTGAAAATTGGGGTGCCCTAATCTTTCATGCCAAAGATGAGCAAGGTTTGAGGATGAGGGGAGCTTGAGCCGATTGGATAAAGGTGATTTGACTATGGACAGTTGACATGCTTTAATCGAATTGTGCATGAACCACTAAGGAGTCGAATGTCTACATCTAGAAGTGCCGCTGAAGCAACTGAGAAAAGGTTCTTCCAAATTCGTGGTACATAGTAGACATCAGGCAAGGTAAGTTTTTGATCATTTAAGAACCTAAGGACTACACTACCTTTACCATGAGCATGCAATTCAGAGTTATCTCCAAGAAAGACACTCAGGGTTAAAAGCTCGTATAATCCACGAACCAAGACTTCTAAGAAATCATGTGTTGGGATGTAGCAGTGTCAAGGAACCAGGTGTCATCTGCTTGATCTACCGAGAGTGGGGCATCTGTGAAAGTACAGAATAGATGAAATGAAGACATACCATCAATTGTTGACGGCATTGATGATCATGCAGAAGAGATAGAGCCATTGAAACTTCCTCGGCCATGATGTCTGTTCTAAGAAGGATTTCTTGTTGATCGCCGAGCCTGAGTGAATGACCCATTAGTCATTGGTATGGACAAGAGTGGAGGAGCATTGGTGCAGTTTGGGAAACCACAACTTGGGCAATTTCCCCTACCTTGATGACCTCCCCTTGAGTAAGTGTAGAACACTTGAGGCTATGATGAGTTACTGGTGGAGGAATTCTTCCGCATTGTATCTTCTTGAAGAATACAACCGATGAGAGTGGGAAGAGTAAGGCCAGCCAAATTGCTTTGTGTAGTGGCAAATGACCTCCAAGAAGGGGGTAACACTGATAGTAGGATCATTATTTATTGGAGGTCCAAAACTTAAAGGCCTGCACTGACTGTCTCATCAAGAAGACCTTGCCAATTATCGATGAAGTCTAGAACAAAGTCTCCTTCTTTAAGTTGGAGGAGTATGAGATGATGCTGTGCATGAATTTGAGTCACTACAAGGCACAGGCCCTTTTCCGACAAAAATACTTACCTTTTTTACACTAAAAAGTTTTTTTTTAACGGGCGTCGAAAAAGAATGATCGCTATATAAGCATCGCTATATAGCGGCACTGGTAAATGTCACTATATAGCGATGATTTTTACAGAAGCTAAAAAAAAACATTAGTGGGGCTAAACAGGGCCACATCAAGCCCTGTTTTGCCCCACTAATGTTTTTTTAAAAGTAATTCAAAAGAATGTTGTTTGTTACAAAATTTCCTTTGTGAAAAGGGTGATACAAAATCACTCAAATGAGCTGAGCGACAGAAGCATATACATGTCAAAGATATACAACATTGTTTGCTACAAAATTACCCTTTCAAAAGAGAGGAGAAAAGAAGAAAAGAGGAGCAAAAGAGAAAAAGAGAGAAAGCATATGCTTATGAAAAGAAGAGAAAAGAAAATGAAAGAGAGGAAATAAGAGAGGGAAAAGAAGAGAAAGAAGAGAAAGGAAGAGGGGAAAAGAGAAGGAAAAAAGAGAGGGGAAAAGCATATGAGCATATGCTCATGCATAAGCATAAGCATATGAGCATAAGCATAGGCAAATGCATATGCTTATGAAAAGAATAGAAGAGAGGATGAAAGAGAGGAAATAAGAGAGGGGAAAAGAAGAGAAGGAAGAGAAAGGAAGATGAGAAAAGAGAAGGAAAAAAGAGAGGGGAATGCATATGAGCATATGCTCATGCATAAGCATAGGCAAATGCATATGCTTATGAAAAGAAGAGAAAAGATGATGAAAGAGAGGCAATAATAGAAGGGAAAAGAAGAGAAAGAAGAGGAAGGAAGAGGGGGAAAAAGAATGAAAAAAGAGAGGGGAAAAGAAGAAAAGAGAGGAAAAGAGAGAAAGCATATGCATATGCTTATGCATGAGCATATGAGCATATGCTCATGCATAAGCATAGGCAAATGCATATGCTTATGAAAAGAGGAGAAAAGATCATGAAAGAGAGGAAATAAGAGAGGGGAAAAGAAGATAAGAAAGAGGAAAAAAGAGAAGAAAAAAATAAAGGGGAAAAGCATATGAGCATATGAGTATATGCTCATGCATAAGCATAAGCATATGAGCATAAGCATAGGCAAATGCATATGCTTATGAAAAGAAGAGAAAAGAGGATGAAAGAGAGGAAATAAGAGAGGGGAAAAGAAGAGGAAGGAAGAGGGGAAAAGAAGAAAAGAGAGAAAGAAGAGGAAATAAGAGAGGGAGGGAAAGAGGGGGGAAAGAGGGAGGACAAGAGGAAAAGAGGGGAAGAAGAGGGAATAAGAGAAGAGAGGGGAAGAAAAGGTTCCTATGCCCATCACTACAACTAGCGCTTAAAGTGCTAGCTGCAAGCCAATGCAAATAACGAAAACAAAAAAAGAAAAAAAGAGGAAGCACTTTCTTACCTGGAAAAGTTATGCTCAGTGTTTCGTGGATTGGCCCTACAAAACAGAGGAAACATACCATTTTTTAGATAACTAGTTAGAGAAAGGAGGAGTTTGGAGAAGGAACTTTCCAAAGGGATTGGATTGAGGAGACAAGCATAAGCCTACAAACAAAGAGAAAGCGCCGAAAGGAAGGGAAAGAGGAGAAAGAGAAATACCAAAAAGAGAAGAGCAAATCTCGTTTTTTGTCCTTGATCTCTGAAAATCAAGCATGAAAATTAGCACATAGGCTTAGCAATGCAAGGAGAAACATGCTTCAACACTCACAAAATGAAATCTCACAAAAAATGAACCTACATTGCTTAAAGAGACACACCTTCTTGAAAAACTTCCTTTCACACATGTAGAGAGGGAGGAGGGTGGAGAGGGAGCATAAGTGTCAATGGGAGAGAGGCTTGGTAGGGGTGAGGAGTATGGGGAATAGAGGAGGAAAGAAAGATCGCCGAATATAACATGGGAGGAGAGATTTTTTCTTTTCTTACAATAGAGTTGTGAAAGATGACATGACATCGTGTGGGGTTTCGGGTTTTAGTCCCCCAGCGTCACTATATAGCAACACTGGGCAGTCATTATATAACCACACTTATATCCTAAAAGCGTCACTATATAGTGACACAGGGTACATCAGTGTCGCTATATAGCGACACTGATATCCTAAAGGTCACTATATAGTGACACTTATACCCTAAAAGTATCGCTATATACTTATACCCTAAAAGCGTCGCTATATAGTGATGAAATAGGGCAAAGCGTCGCTATATAGCGACGATTCAGGGCACTTGATCTAAGAAGAGAGGGAAGGAGCTCATGGGTGGCTATTTTTTGGATCTTAATGGACTTCCTTGCATTTTGTGTTGTGATTTTAGAGGTGTGCAGATGGAAGGGATGAGTGGAAGCTTGTCAGATGATGCTCCAATGCTCGGGAGCGCAGAGTGGCTTACGGAGAGGTTGTATTATCATTGCACTCATTGCAAGCGAGAACTACGACATCAATGCCGTATTGCCATGCACCACTTGAGGATGTATGGGAAGGAGCCTAAACCAGTACCCACTGTTGGTGGTGCACGTGGTGATAGATCATCGAAAAGTCAATGCTATTTGAGTTTGTGATTAATATTGCATGCATACATGACACGAAATCTTGAGACAAGGTCTTTTATTTACACGAAATCTTGAGACAAGATAAGGAGGGTGGCGAGGTTATGTGCGTATACCTTCACACTTTGAGAAGGAGTATGGCTTATGGAGAGGTTGTATTGTCATTGCACTCATTGCAAGTGAGAAGTACGACATCAATGCCGTATTGACATGCACCACTTGAGGATGTATGGGGAGGAGCCCAAACCAATACCCACTATTGGTGGTGCATGTGGTGATGGATCATCGAAAAGTCAATGCTATTTGAGTTTGTGATTAATATTGCCTGCGCACACGACACGAAATCTTGAGACAAGATCTTATATTTACACGAAACCTTGAGACAAGATGAGGAGGGTGGTGAGGGTGGTGTGCGTATACCTTCACACTTTGAGAAGGAGTGTAGTCTCCCGAATGTGCCAAATGATGAGGAGGGTATGGTGGACATGATGGATTTTATTTTTAGGAGCAATGCACATGATGTCCGAGTCTGAGGCCGTGTACATGGTACCTTTAATAGAGGAGTTACAGATCTTATGGACAGGAGTGCAAGTCTGATATTTCCATAGCTCTTAGGCATACCAATGACATTTTTGTGTGGAACACATCGATTAAAAGAGAGTCACATATGATTGTGAAGTCATGGCTAACTTCACACAAGATAGCCAAGCAAGTGCTTCGGATACCAATCTTCTCTTCTCACAGTTGAATTATTGTGGGACCATACACAAAATCTATGAAATTGATTTCAGACGATTTAGTATTTTCATTCTTGATGTAAAATGATTTAGAACTATTTACAACGGTCTTTGTTCTTCCCGAGTATTGTGAGCAGGTGCATACTAATGATTTAATTAATTAAATATTTTGTTTTTAAATATCAATTAGTACATGTACTTAAGCATAGTTTTATATAATTGATGGCATTTGGCACCCATCTTCAATATAGGTGGTTTTGCATCCGGATCGTTCTGATCCAAGATGGTGGTACGTGATCCAAGTTGCACCACAAAGTAAGCAAATTTTTGAAGATAGAGATGTGGATATGGAGATGCTACTACCAATGCCAGATCCAATTGATCTAGATGGATTTAGAAAAGAGGATGAAGATCACAATATGAGATGTACAATGCCAGAGTACGATGATGATATAGGAGATTAACTTAGTATAGAGTTGGAGATAGACTTGTTTGCCGCACTAGACTTGAAGCCAAGTGTCAAACATGGACATGAATATATGAGCTTCAAACTTGATGTACATGCTCTTTTACTTTTATTCTTTCAAAGGATCAAACATGTATGAAAAGAAAATTTTTTTGTCATTGGGTAAAACTATCTTTAAAGCTTAGTATGGGGGGGGGGGAGGGGGAAAAGGTCACTATAGAATGACTTTACACAAGTCTAACAAGTGTCGCTATATAGCGACGTTTATAAACCCGCTTTGCATACTGACGATTAGCGCCCCACACGCGCTAAACATTGATGCTTAACCATCGAAATAAGGCCCGTGTGTAGTAGTGAGTAGAGATATCTACATGGTTGAAATAAGGCCCGTGTGTGCACGTAGGGTTTCCTAGACAGATTGAGCAATACTAAGGTTGTGTACGAGTTGTATTTGCAGGTCTCTACAATTCAAGATAATGTTGGAATGTGCCTTCGAGTCAAAGAGAAGCCAAGCTTGAATTTCGGCTTGGGTAGGCAGAGGCAAAGCAAGAGCAGTACCCGCAGGTGTTGCTGTAGCAGGGGCTGTGGCTTGTAAGGCAAGACCTCCCATAGCTCATCTCTGCACAAAAGCATATCCATCTTGATCACCCATATGCGATAGTTGGTGTTGGAGAGCTTTTCTAGCTTATAGGAGTGCGAGGTATTGGAAGAAGAAGCCATGGGGAGGTGATGGGAAAAACTAAGGAGAAGGTATGGGTCGTAGGTCCAGGAACAAGAAGGTAGAGGCTGGGGCTAGTATTGAATTAGTAGTAAGAACTGAACATCTGATACCATGTAAGCGAATAGACGAATCAAGTGAAGAAGAAGGGAGAAGAGCTCAAGCAAGAACATATGTGAACAAGAAGAGAGAGAATAAGAATAGGCCAAACGATGATTGTGTGTCTATTGCATGTAGCCAACCGGCTTATGTAGAAAACAAGATAGGCGCATGAGCCCAACAGAACATGCCCATTGTGATAACAACCTAGGCAGTTATAGAATTCAGATTACTAGCTAATTGTCTCACTTGGAGTTAACATAATTTAGATGTCAATTATTCAAATACATCCATTGTACAGACTCCAACGAGTAGTTACAAGTTGGTACAACAAGTCTCAATTCCCAAAACTCTTGAAACTTGAGTTGCGACTCGCAATGTGAATTTTGAAATGCGCATGAAAGTTAAACATCAAAGCTTCAAACTTCAAAGTGAAAGTATCTAGATCCTCCTGAGTCCTAAGTCCTTGGTTTGAGCTGATGAGTCACGACTGGCAATGCTAAGTTTGAACTTCTCAAATTTGCAAACTTTGAGCCTTGAAAGGTGGGCAATGGGGCTTCCTTTGAAGATCGATGTAGACATGCTCGTGAATCACAACTCACAAGAAAAGGCTAAGTCAGTTGATAGCAAGTTGCAACTAGTAGGCATAGAGCGCATGGAATCAAAATGTTATAGTATGAGCAGAGTTTGAGAAAGGAGTCTCGACTTTAGAAGGCGGCAAAATTGGACGTTGGATTTTGGAACTTGGAAAAGAGAACAGACTAGAACCATAGATCTAATGAGCAATCAATAGTGATGATTGATGATTGATCCATTTGACCAAGGTATCATGCAAGCCACATGGAGCAATTTGTTGAAATTTTTATTAATAATATATAATAATAATAATATAACCTTTAATATATTACTGTTAATCTAGCCTTGATTTTCAAGATATATTATCCTTTTAAATAACCTTCTTCTCACCACTTAAGATGGTTTTCTTCCATTTTTGCCTGTTCAAATTACACTAAAGGATGCCCTGCAGCAGGCAATGCTCTCCTTACACTTTTCTTAAAAAGTGTCCCTTTGGTTATTTTAGGCCACATTTTACACTTTCTATTTTGAGTGGCATATCTCTCTCTCTTTCTCTCCCTCCCCACCCGCTTCCCAAATCAACTCGTCCCCTCAGGGGGGTCACTATGTATAAACCCTCAATATCACGTGCGTTCAAGGCCTATATTTAAAATCCCTTATCTGTAAAATTTTTCATTAATAAAATGTACCCCTTTTCTATATAAATCTGTAAATTTTTTCCAAAACTATTTAAAATAGTCCCTTATGTATATTTATTTCTGTAAATTTTAGAAATAAAAAATATCCTTTTGTTGAACTCACGTGATAGGGTTACATATGATGAGTGACCCCCCTGAGCTCGTCCCTCTTCTCCCTGCCCCTACCAAATCAACTTATCCCTCTAAGGGCAGTGCTCATACGTACTTGTACTGGCTTACTCTTTTTCCGATTTATCGATAGCATTCAGTTCCTTTAAAGTATAATCTAATTTTTCAAGCATCACGTGACTTCATGTCTATTTTGGAAAATCATGTGACTTGATGTCCATTGACACAAAATGTCTCATATCATCAAGTGCAGACCATTATGGTTTCTGAAGCACCATGTGAATCTTTTACCTATTAACCACGGACAGTAAGAAAAAAAAGGGATGACACGTGGTAGCTCTGAGGCGAAGAGCATCCCATGTGTCTATAATTCCAGAGTTCTTTTAGAATTAGAAGCGATGTAGATGTTTAGCATTCCCACCCTCATTCCCAACTGTTGAAGCGACACAGACGTTTAGCATTACCATCCTCATTTGCAACTGTAGATGTTTTAGTTCTCTTTTAGTTGCACGAAGAACACTTGCCTTGCACAAGGGGTGAGTGGTATCCATTCCATGCTTCTTCACATGAGAAGCCTCCAATACGTACATTGCTCAAACATAGATCGAGTGACAGGAGAAGTTCATTGCTTTTGCCTTCAAGCGTGGTGGGTGTGTTCATTTTCAGTTCATCGCAAGGAAGTTCTTCCAAAGTCTTGCCATATCTACAGTGATTAGCAGTGATAACAAAGAGATGCCTTCCATTCCACAATAGAGGGGAGTTTCACAAGCAATCCAGCCTTTCACAAGCCTGGATAATGTAATCAAGTGCCGAAGCATAAATGGCGTAGCACTTGAAATATCCCTCAAAGAATCGTGGCTTCCATACCTTAGCCCATCTTTGGTGAATCTCTACATGATCCCAAGTTATAAACATGCTTTTGGCATTGTATCCTTTAGTGGCAGTTGATAGATCGTCCATTGTGGACCTTTCTTGCCTTCCAAATATTATTAGGAGTTGGACTCTGATGACAAGAGAAATACCAAAGGAATTTGCCCAAAAAGAAGAATGCCAAAGTAGCAAGAACAATGATAGAAAGGCCTCAAAAGGAGGGAATGTTGATCTTTGTTTGGGCCCAGGCTAGCTATGTAGGCTTTTCGAAGAAAGCCCACAAAGGCCAAGGTTGCCAAGAAATGATGTATCATTCAGATGCCTAGATTAGGGATTTTGCATACAAGGCCATAAATCATTGTAACATAGGTCAAGCTTTACAAGGAGTTGTAAAGCAGGAAGTTGTTTAGGGAGGGATCTAGCCAAGATCCCAAGTCTCCCCCTTCCAAGAGCAAGCCCGTGACCACTACCTATGACACTAAGCCTATGGAACTCAAAGCATGATAATTTTCTCCCTTTCCTCAACACTTCTAAACCACCAAAGCAAACAGGATCCCAAGCAAATAGGGAGGGGAACGTGCAAAGGCAAGTGATCCTAAGGCCGGCCATGCCCTTCCTGGTGTGCAAATCATTATGGGAGTTGCAAGAATGTAACCACATATGGATGTTAAAATCTTTGAGAGTTTGGGGTTGTAGCAAGCGGAGAGAGCAAGGATTTCATATTCACATAATCACGTGAACTTTCTTATGATAACGTGTCATGATGACGTATTTCATGCATTCACTGTTACAATCATGGCTTTGTGCTATTAGGTGGCCTTGACCTAGAAACTGGATACATACCGGCAATAACAGTAATACTATCGACGATATCTAGCTACCAGCGGTAGTGGTTATAGTACTGTCCATAAAATGACATTATTATCGATGGTAGCTGTGGCCATTTTGGCGGTACTTTTATTACCGCCGGTGGCAGTAGTACAACCAGCGGTATCCATACTTTTACCGCCAATGGTAGAACTTCTACCGACAGTTATACTTCAACTACCGACAGTAGTACTACCACCCAAAGATATATGCTAACCGCTGGTGTTATTGTCCACTAACAGTGGAGGTAAAAATCCTCCTCTCTCCATCTCTTAGCAGAGGGGCCTGGTCTAGGATGTGGTTCCTAGTCCCACGTCCTGAATACGACGAGGGCCTAGTTGGGACCACGACCTGGTACTAGGTTTCCTTGGCCCTCTAAAACGGTGGGGGGGGAGTTTTTAAAATTTTTTATGAAATTATCTTGCATTTCTTGCATGCATGCATTGAAATGAATTTTTTTATGAAATTATCTTACATGCATGCATTAAAAGCAAATTTTTTATGAAATTATCTTGCATTTCATGCATGCATGCATTGAAAGAATCATTTCTTACATGCGTGCACACTGCATTTCATGTAATTAAAAAATTTGCATTGAAATCATTTGCATGAGTGCATTGAAATCATTTGCATGTATGCATTGAAATCATCTGCATTTGCATTTCACGCATGCATAGGATAGGGGTTATTGTTAGATGCATGCCTGCTCACTATTGTGTAGCAACTGTAGCTATTTGCTAGTGTCATGCAAGAAAGCTTTCTGCATACACACAACAAGATCTAATTGCAAGCATGGCCTCAATTGCCGACACTAAGCGAAAAGTAGGGGAAGAGCTAAGTAAGGGCGAGCGCAAGAGAGTGATGAGGAGCATTTGAGATGCCTTTTTTATTAAGGTGTGCAACACGGAGGAGAGTGAGATGGAATCAACCGTATCTAGTTTAGAGGGAGTTAGCACTATGAAGAGGAGGATTCTTAGTGATGCTAAGACCAGTTTGCCATTTGAAGGTTAGGATGACCTTGCGAGCCAGGTGCAGTGGGAGATAGATGCCATGCTTTGGGTTGATAGCTCTATTGGGAATGCAGAGACCCACTTCAACGAAGCAGGCAATGCATACCCTACTCTTGCACAAGAGTTTGACGTCTTCAAATTGACACAATGGATGAGTGTATGGGCCAAGCACAAGAGTAAGGTCATTGCATCAGATCGCCGTGTCATAGTGGCTAAGAGCTAGAAAAAGAAGGCTGTAGCAGCTTATGGGTGAGCTACGTCCTTGGCTATAGGAGAAGAGCAGCCAACCTCTACACCCTCTCAACCATTGAGAGGTGATAAGGTTCAAAGGGCACAACACCTGGCTAGTAACATAGATAGAGTGTCATTCTTGGCCTGTGTCACAGAGGGGGAGATCCATGTAGGCAAGAAAATCGGCTCAAGATCCTATGGCACTATTTTTAAAGTGCGGTTGGTAGGAGCTATAGGATTGCCATATCACATGGAATATGCCAAAAAGCAGTACAAGTGCAATATTGGGACATGTACACGAGAAGCAAGGAGATAACAAGTCATGCAAATTTTACACCTAGTCCTTGTATGTGTGATCGCAACAACTCGAGAAGAGCCACTGTGGACCATCACACCTTACTTTAATGGTAGTAGCTTGTTGCACTTTCTTCATATTCTTCCAATGGACCAGGGCAGGTTCACATGCTACTTCCACCATGTTTTAAGAGGAGGAGTGGATCTAATGGCCACAGCAAGCGGGGAAGTCCCATCTACATTGGAGAAGGAAGATATTGCTCAAATCAATGTCTTTTGTGAGAATCTCCTCCATATCATCTATGCACTTGTGGATGGTTTGGCAAGGCTGCACGTAGGAAGGTGGATGCATACCAACTTGCAGCCAGGCAACATCTTATTGGATTTTGTTGGAAAGTCTAGATGCCGAGTGGGCATCATAGATTGGGGGATGGCCATGGACTTCTCGGAGAGTCGAAAAGCATTCAAGCATATGAAGAAGCAGTCTTTGGAGATAGATGCCAACTTTGCTGAGAGAGTTCACAGGAAAGAGAAAGAGCATGGGTGAATAAAGTGGCTTGCACCCGAGCTACAAGAAGTAGCCTTAAGAGGAGGATATACATGCCATTCAGATACCTATGCATTGGGATGGATCATTGTTGAGATGATTCAATTTTTTGAAGATGCTTGGGGTTACCTTGAGAATGATTAAAAAATGCCTCCCTCTCATGTTGTTAATACTATTAAACATAATGCGCATGAACAAATGATGCATTGCATTGCCGATCACAGAAAGCCACCTGTAGAGACCAGTGATTTGTTAAAGAGAGTGGAATGTGAGGGATAATTGGCTATGAGGCCTATGGAAGAGATGTATCTTGCCCTTAGGCTTGCAACATAAGCCACATTTTTTTCCTTGTAATATTTTTGAGACACCATGTGCCTGTCAAACTTATTGTAATAAACTTCTTGTTCAAAAATAAAATTATTGGCCTTCAAAGCATTTATAAGTCAAAAAAGATGCCATTTATGTTGTGGATGTACTACCTTTTATATTTTGTAAACATTGCAACATTTGAAATCATTCATTCAAGATTGCAATATGTACATTTTGCATGGCATTTGTACCATCTTCATCCTTCATCAAGCATATTGTACGTCTTGTGTCCTATCTCACACAAGATGAACTCACAAATATTGATTTTGATGCATGCAAACTTTGCATACTACACTCAGGGCATTTATCTATACTGAGTTATCTGAACTATAGTATCTGCACCACTTTTGGAAAATGTTACAAGGAGAGGATACTCCTCCTCCGCACAGGGAGGAGGAAGTCTCCAGAAGAGCAAGCAAGCACCCAGTGACACAAGAGGAGGTTGAAGAGGAGGCACAATGTGCCGAGCATCAACGGTTATAGTTCGAGCAACTACGTAGGGTTGCCAACGCAATGCCTAAGCATGTACCAGAGACTATTGCACATACATCTGTGTATGCTCAACCTAGAGGTTTGTATGTTTAATAATTCAATTTTTCTTCAAAGATATTGCCAATAAGTATCTAAATAGCAATTGACACCATGGGCATTGGTTTTGCAGCCATGCAATGGAAAGTACACAAGCTGGTCTCCAAAACAAGTACTCCAGGCAATCTGGCCTTTAGAGGCAGATGAAGAGGCAAGCTCAGGCAATCAGATGAGGAGACGCAAAAGAACAGAGGGAGATGGAAGCACCCAAACCCAAGCTTTAGACTAGCATGGGTGGTGGAAGATAAGCAATTGCCAAGATGAATGGATTCGACAAAATGTGAGGGATATCTACATCAAGGTATATGGAAAGCCCCCACACCATAATGAAGTGGCAATGTACTTTGCCAAATTCTTGTAGGTGCACTTCATTAAGGGTATATGGGTGGACTCTTCGTACAAGGACAAGCGTATGCATGGTTGTACAAAAGTGACGATCACCCAATCCCAATTGTCTACGGCATTGGAGGGTGCACGTGGCCCACTGGAGCAATAAGTGGCAAAACTTCATGAAGAGAACGTGGCTCGGTTTGAGCAGTTCCAACGCCTAAAGACTGAAAGACCGCGAACTAAGCCAGAGTTGCAGAATGAGAATATTGCTCTACATGCCCAATTGAAGAGCTTGGAGGACCTCAACATGCGATTGTGGCAAGAGGCCCACAAAGCACGTGCAACACTAATCGAAGATGCAAGCATGGAGGCACGGCTAGCTATTTGTTGCCATCCATTGTCACAACCATATGCCATGGAACCCCTTCCCTCCGATAGCCCAGACAATTGCTTGTGCCCAGTATGCCAATGCTTGTTTGATAATTGTACTAGCTATTACTCTTTGCCTTGTGGCCACAAATTTCATCTTTATTTTCTAGTAGATTACTTGCCAACTAGGTCAATTTGTCCACTTTGTAAAGCTCGCATTGTACATGGTGACAGTTGTATCCAGGACCATGACACTGAATGAAGTTCATGACCATGTATACAAAGTCTTTATTATGAAAATATATGCCTTTGTTTAAAGTTCATTGAAGCTATATGATGGTGTACTATATGATGTGGTGGAATTCATAGATTTAACTACTTAGTTTTAATTTAAATGCATCCAATGTTCATAATTATTTTGCATGTTGGTCATCAATTGGAATAGTGTCAATATATTCTTTCATAATAAATAATTTAAGGAAAGCTATGGTTAATTGAAAACAAATAATTTAATTGCATAAAGGAAGGCTATGGTTATTTCATCATAACTAATTTAAGGAAGGCTATGGTTGCATCAATTGGAATTTGTAATGTAAAACACTATCATAATCTTATATAAAGTAAACTTTAAACTTTAATAATTATAAACTATTAAAGTAAACTTTAAAAGCATTTTCTATTTGCCATTGAAATATGATTATATGCACTTTCATCACAAGCGCTCTCTCTCTCTCGCTCACAATTAAACTTTGCACATGCTTCCTCTGCACGTCCTCGCATAGGATTCTATTGCATATGAGACAAAGTAGAAGCCTATGCGATGGCGACACGGAAGAAGCAAAGCCCAAACCCTAAACATAAGACATTTACAATGCACAACAAGACAATCCTTACAGCAATCCTAAAGTCATGTCTCGCTCTCTCTCTCCCTCAATTAAAACTTATCTTTAAAGTCACTGAACATAAGTGTTACCAAAGACAAGAAATTAAACTTTGCACATGCTTCTCACATCCTTGCATAGGATTCTATTGCATATGAGACAGAATGGTATGCCAGTTGCTATGCTCTTGATCAATTGAACTTGGTCAAGAGCACAACAATTGGCATTACAACCCAGAAGCCTATGCAATGGCAACAAGAATGAATGAAAGCCGAAACCCTTAGCATAAGATATTTACAATGCACAACAAGACAACTCTTATCCAACCCTAAACTGCAACCTGCAATTATAAAACAAGAACACAGTCATAATACAATGAGACATTCAAAAACTTATTGCCATCATTGCCACAATTCAGAGTCGCTATCCTCATCATGTTCATCATCAATGTCCTCATCTTCAAACCCATGTGGTAGGTGTATTATTTCCTTCATCTTCATCAGATTCATCCTTCTCATCGCTATCTTCCTCGGATGTTGCACTATCAGTCCCAGTTTCATCTCTTCTTAGGGTTCTGGAATCTGTAACGATGGGACTGCATCAGGTTGTATAGCATCTGGCAGGATATCTAGGTCCATTTTGGAACTTTCTCCTCATATCCCATATCTCCTAATGTTTCTAGGATTTTATGATTGGCATAGATGAACACTAACTTCTTAGCCCGATCCTCTAGAGTCTATTTTGTAAAGTACTGTGAATGTTCTTGTAATGACTCCAATTTCTTTCTGAGCCCGAGTTTGAGCATGTCTGAGAAAGAACCCTCATTGCAATCAAGCATAGAAGCTCACACATGCCACCATTCATTTCCAAGGAGATGTAGTTTCTACCAATGCTTGCATGTCGCTCGATGCAAACAACTCCTCCTTGCATCGATACTTGGCTAACTCGTTACAACACTTTGCAAACTCATGGTTGTGGGGATAATATTGTCCCACCACCTTATGAAAGTCATGCATAACAATTGGGATCTCTTCAGGCTTCATATTCCACCACTTGAGGTCTAAACACTATGAAATGGATTATGAGCTTGCTCCCATCGTGGCCTAAACAATTGCCACAATTCCTTGCATTTTGTAGTGTTTTCACATTCGCATTAATGGGTTATTAATGTTTGTTAATTACTCTTCCAAGCAACGTGAAAACAATGTGATCACATAGGTTATCGAAAAAATCACCGGTAAACTAGAGAAATGTACTGCCGGTACCCAAGACACTACCGACGGTAGAATTAATATTCTCGGTGGTAATATTAATTATCTTAGAAGTGTAAATACCGGTGGTAATATATACCATCGAGATAATTAATATTACCGTCGGGAATATTAATTCTACCGCTAGTAGTCTCTTGGGTTCCGGTGGTGCTGTGGGGTGCAGATTCCCAATTTCCTGCATGCCCCGAGGCTATATATTGGTGGAAATGGTGATAGAGGCTCGCCATTCGATCTGGTTGTGGTTCATATCCCAATAAGTTGGGAAAGAAAGTGAACCACGATTTGGATCTGAATAGTTGTAAGGCTAAGTGGGTTAGAGTGAGTCAACATTCATTTTACCTCTGGGTGTGGTTTGCTCCTCCGATTCCTTGCGTCTTGGAGAAATTGTAGACCATGAAAACGAGGGCTAGTGGATGCGAGTGTTTGTTGTGTGTTCTTGAGGGTGGTCTATACTCTGACTCCTTGCGTTTTGGGGAACTTGCGGACCACGATCATGAGTGCCAATGAATGCGATTGTTAGTGAGCAGTCTTGACTCTTAAGCTAAGGGCCTTAGGTATGGAGAGAAGGGGGAGACTCTTAAGCTAAGGGCCTTAGGTATGGAGAGAAGGGGGAGACGAGATGGCAATGACTTGAGCAAAAATAGGGAACGTGTTGCGACTACGAATGCACAATCGAAAATGCCTGAAATTAGAAATGCTCATTCACAATCTTCAAGCCAAGTTGTGACTAGGGAAACTGTGGATGCATCAAGTCATGCCCATGCCAGTATTGATATGTCTGAAAATATTCCCAGGGTTGAAGAAGGAGTTGTAGAAGAGGATTTCATCGCCGAAATGGGCACTACCCCAACAATTGATCCACCCTGTGAGGTTTTTAACCAAGATACGGGGAGAGGATTTATGCAGGTGTCACAATCCTCTCAAAGATTTGTTCCACGTGCATAGGGGGAAAAAACTAAGTCACATGGTCCAGAGTGGGACTTTGTTATTAATATTCATGACTACATTAAGTGGAAATGCAAGTATTGTGGAATACAAAAATCTGGGGGAGCACCTTGCATAAGGGGCCACTTGACTCAAGAAAGAGCATTCAGAATTGTGTGGCCCCAGGAGCTGTTGCAGCAGCTCACCTCCTTGATAGAGAAGATGCAAGCTTCTGGAAAAATACGAAGAAGATAAATTTGGGAAAGTCAAGGTATAAGTGGAGAAGAGTCTGTAAGCACTAGTGTTGCAGGCTCCCATGCCAGAACTCCTTGTGTAGATACTAGCATGCAAGATAGATCACCACCTATGGCTCGTGAAGCTAGATTAGCAATCGCTACTCCTAACTTGAGGCAACGCATGATAGTTGAGAGCATCTGGGTTCAAGACTTCGAGAATGAACAGTATGTACTTGGTAGATCAATCTTGCAATCAGGATATCCACTAAGTATGGTCAATAACGATGATATGAGAGCTGCATGGAATTGCATTGCTAACTATGGGTTGGGCTTCAAGCCACCTCTTACCACACATTGCATGAAAAATAGGAGTTTTCTTATAGAGACTTTTCATTGTGATGCATTTGAACGATGGATGTCAGAGTTGACCGATAGGGCAACAAAGGAGAAAATGCATGACCTCCTGAAAGAAACATTGGGATCCCTTACATTATGGAAACGGTTTGAGGATGCTGCTAATGCTATGAAACCTATTTTATATGTGCTTAGGGCATTGGACTCAAAGTCATCAACAATCAGGAAAGCATGGATGCACTTTTGGAGTATTGAGCAAGCTCTTATTGTGAGGAACCCCCCTAGTCTCTCGGGCTAGGAGAATGAGAGAAGACCTGGGGGGGGGGAGAGAGAGAGAGAGAGAGAGAGAGAGAGAGAGGGAGAGAGAGAGAGAGAGAGAGAGAGAGAGAGAGAGAGAGAGAGGTAAGTATTAATTATTGTTGTTTGTGCCTGATGATAGTGATGATTGCTATAGAAACAAGAAGATTAGAGCATTGGCAAATGGTGTGGTGGTGGCATGTTGTGGGCCTGTAGTAGATGTAGTTAAGGAAAAGGCAGTCGTCAAGAGTAAAGCACACGGGGAAGCATTGTCACCTAAAAAGAGAAATAGCCATCGCATGCTGGCGAAGGGAGGAGGTAGCTGCTCCAACTAACTACAATGGAGGACGAGGAGAAGGAGTAGCAACAAAACTTTTTCTTCCAATACCATGGTCGTTGGGGAGAAGATTATGGTTGCTTCTTTGCTTAGAAACAACCAAACAGAGCTGGAGTCAATGGAGTGGCCTTAAATTATCATTTCCCAATCATGTATTAGAGGAGGAGGATAATTTATTTACCTTCAAGGAAACCAAGCTCCCCCAGCATCCCAAGAAATAGTCCAACACCACTCTAGAGTGAAGAGTGTGTATCCTCCAAAGATTGCAATGCGGTGTTCTAAATTGCTCCATAATTGCAAGGTCAGTGCAACCAGCAACTACATGCAGGTGGGGGAATATGGTGGATCTCCACAAACTCAACTAGGCTCTCTTCAAAGCTCAAGTGATCTCCAAATCAATGATGCAGGTGTCAAACCAAACGTAGCAAGCTAGGAATTGTGGACCTTACAACAACAAAGATATAGCCATGAGAACAATCCACTAGCCTTCTTTGAGTCATGAGAACAATGAAGTGATGGGAGGCACCAAGAAGGCATTGAAAA
Source organism: Dipteris shenzhenensis (assembly GCF_047967505.1). Lineage (NCBI taxonomy): Eukaryota > Viridiplantae > Streptophyta > Polypodiopsida > Gleicheniales > Dipteridaceae > Dipteris > Dipteris shenzhenensis. The sequence continues at coordinate 13,767,483 of NC_141608.1, forward strand.
CAGCCTAGAAGATGCAAGGGATGAAAGGATCTTTAAGGTGAAATTGAAGGAGGATCCACGCTTATATCTACCAAATCATTAGAGGAAGAGAGAAGTCCAAGGAAGAGGAGCAATGTGCAAGCAAGGCCAATTTTATAGCTTGAGATTGTTCATAACTGCGTAGGGACGGGCAGAGGGTATGAATTAAGTAGCAAACCGACACAAGCGTATAAGAATGCAAGCATGAGGATCAACAATTGAGGTGGTTTGCAAAAGTAAAGCATGATATACAAGGATGTTCCATGTTCAAAGGTAAGCAGTACATGTGCCATTGAGGGGAGATCTTGAACGCAGAAGTTGGAGCAGCCTAAAATAAGATGGAAGGGCAATAGAGAATCAAGCTCAATAATTACTGGACGAAGCAGAATACTGAACCCAAAAGGCTATCTTGGATGCAATCAAGCTCAAGGGCATGTTGAGGGTGATCTAAGATTTGGTCTCTTCCAAACATGGCCACTCCCAGAAGCAAGCCGATGCCACCTTGAGCTCACCCACAATTCGTGTACCAATTAAATACTTTGCATGGTTTCAATTTTTTCAATAACCCTAGCGTAACTGGGACTATAATAAAGTTGGCAATGGATGCTGAAAGCAATGAGAGTGATCGGAAGCTTCGCACCCACACTGTGGGAAGCAAATTGAAGGTGGCCACACGAAGGTGATGAAACAAGGTGAATGATATTCAATCATTCATAAGGCCTACCCAAGATCAAAAAAGTAAACAAAAATGAATCCACTGGAAATGGTGTGGAGGAAGACTAGAGGAGATAAAGGGGGGGGGGGGGGAGAGAGAGAGAGAGAGAGAGAGAGAGAGAGAGAGAGAGGGTGTGGGAGAAAAGGTGGAGATCTTGTGTAAGAAGACTTGAGGAGATAAAGAAGGGAAGAGAGAGAGAGAGAGAGAGAGAGAGAGAGGTGAGATAGAGAGAGAGAGAGAGAGAGAGAGAGAGAGAGAGAGAAAGTCAACCACTTTAAAGTTTGCATTCAAGTCCAATGAAGAAGAGCCAATAAGAACAAGGTGAATTACATTCATAAGGCCTGCCCAATATCATCAATTATCGTGTATAAGAGGGAGTGGTCGGACCAGTAAATAAAATTTGTTCCATAAGTTTTGTTACAATATTTGTTTTTCCACATATGGTCAATTGTGGAACCATGAACACAAGTTGGTTCTTCTATTAATTGTTTGAAATTGTTTTGTGCCATGAATTTGTGTAGTTGTGTTGTATTTGTAGTGTTGTTGCAATGTATATTAAAGTCCCCTAAGATTGTAGTTGGAATTTGTTGTTGTACTTTGTTTATCATTATTTGCAATATATTTATAAGTGTTGATTATGGTGAGGAAGGGTGTTTGTAAACATTAATTATTGCAAATGTTGAATTTTGATGTGTTTTGAATATTGTTAACAAATACTCTGATCTCTTATGTATAATGTATTCTTGCGTTTGCAATTGAACATGAGTTTTGTAACATGTTGCAATACCAGCACCATTGTTGTTTTGCAAGATTGTGAAATTTTTCAAGAAGAGTGATTGATTATTTTGGCAATGAAGCTCTTGGAGGCATAATATTGTGGCACTCATGAGGCTTTTCAATGTCTGCATAGCTGTGAAGAGAATGCTCTAACATTTAAAGATTTCAATATCATTTGTGGGGTGTTATTGAAGGAGTTGTTAATTTGTTTTTCAATCCATTGTCGATGTGATCTCAATCTTTCTATTTCTTTCACAACATTTTTGTCGATTTTGATGTATTTAGGTTCGAGTGGCTTGACGAGGTAAAGGTTCTTTGGGTTGCGAGAACACGTGATAGTGCTATGTATGTAAGGCCATGTGCCTTGATGAAAGAAGGATCAAATGCAAGATAGTTCATAGATAGACCTTGGGAATGATGTATTGTTCTTGCAGTTGTAGTGGAAATTGTCGTCTAGTGAGACAATGTTTAAAAGGTTTTTTCCAATTTGAAATTCCCTTGTTATTTGGTGTATTGGTGTCCATTGTGGGGGAATTTCATTAGTGTAGAGGTGCTTGTTGTTGAAGCGAGTTTTTCTTCCAATGATATTATTAGTAAATTGAACCCAAACAATTTGAGGCTTAATTGTGGGGAACGATTGTTTGAATATTCCATTGGCACCATTGACTAGATCATCACTAATGTCCAAGTTTCCTAAACATATTTCTATTATCCTTCCCGACTTTAGGTATAATGTTTGGTGCAATCCAAGTGTGTTCTTAGGAGATGTAGGAATGTTTATTGTTTTGCTACATGTCTTGTGTCTTTTGTCAATTCCTTTCAAGATATGTGGATTTTCCTTGAGCATGGATTTTCCTTAAGCAATGAGAAGACCTCCTCATTGTGTGCATCCTTGCTTGCACTTGTGTAGAATAATTAAGGTATGTTTTTCTTTTTTATTGGTTGACGGAAGTATTTATTGTTAAGATATGATATGTCTTGAAGAGTGTGTTCTCCAATTTTAATGCAATTTAGAATTTCAATGTATATGTTGTCGTTTTGGTGCATCGACTTTATTAATTCATAAAGTAGGACATTGTCTATCCAAAATGATGACATTGATCTTGTGTCTGTTGCTTGGTCCATGAATATCCATGACTCTTTTGTTGGACTTGCTTGACACAAATCTCCACAAAGAATAATGTCTACTCCTCCAAAAGGTTGCAAGTGATTGTGTTTAATCTTGCAAAGATGCATGTCAACAATAGCAGCGACAAGTGTACTGTGTCCAATTAAAGAAACCTCATCAAATACCACTAGTTCAAGGTCTTTGTACAATTGATATAGTTCTTGTAATTTTTTGACTAAGAGGCTTGTGTAATGAGATGCCATTAGTGGCAAATAAAGTGTTGCATGTATAGTTGTGCCACCAATGTTGAAAGTAGCCTTGCCTATGTATGCAAGCAATAACACTTTCAAAAGATCTACGTCTAATGATTGGTTGTGTGAGTAGTGTCGTAAAAGGGCTTGTACTATGAGTAGTAGTGTGAATGTTTTCCCTATTCTTGCGTTGCCTGTTTGGAAAAGCAAACGTTGTTCATTGTTTAGTAATCTCAAGGAATAGTAATATTGTGTGTTAGGCATCACAACTTGTTAGAAATTATTTAATGGTTTCATAATTATTAAAAGTGTGGAGGAAAGATTATGCACCTTTGTGCCATATCCTAGTTGAGAAACTTGGCTAGAAAATGCTAATTACAAAGCATCTTTGGTTGGACCATCAACAACCTCCGCCAAAATGGTGAAGTCAAATACACAAATTGTATTCTTTGCCTTTAAGAATGATACGTTCTTTAAGATGTACATAACAACATCTTTGTCATTGAATTCTTGAACAAGCTGAGTCAATGTAGGTTTTCTCTCATTCACGAATGACAACTACAAAAAAAAATGAACATGAGACAAATCATACTTCATGATAAAGAAAAGAAATAACTTTTGGGATTAACTCACTACAACTCAATCTTCGTCTCTTGGTCCAATCTACAACAATAATCTAATCGACCATCCCTTCTTCATTTGCCACTTTGATTATCACAATTGCAATTGTGCCCATCACATTTGATATGCTCAACCTGCCAAAGTTTATATGCTTTGTTGCCCAAGAGACGTATGTGCATATAGGATGATCAGGCAATAAATGAAGATTTCCTTCAAATGGTTCACCTCTAACAATGCAAGTGGTACCATCAACAAGTAAAGATAATCTAGAGGTTCCACCCTCTGTTGGCCCTTTTACTACAACACTTGCTCCTTCGATTCTATAGAATTCTCCAACTTGCAAAAAGTTTACAAATTGATGAATGTAAGTGGAAGGAATGAGTAAAGTGACAGTGTGAGAACAAAACTTATCGGTAAGGTCACCTTTCAAGAATGAGGGATATTTTGGATTTGCTACTTTGTAAGTACCATACTTACAAAGTAACTTTCCCTCAAACACAAATCTATGAGGAGTGCAATCCGATAGTTGAGTAATGCTAAGTTGCACTAGAGAGTTGCCCCCACCTACATAGTTTTCCTTTGATGGCAATATGGCATTGGCAATAGAAGGGAAGTTATGAGGTGGTGGTTGCAAATTTTGGGAATGATTAGGTCCATTGTAGGAGTTAACCTCATCATTTTCCTCTTTGCACAACACTTGTTTGCTTGCTGCAAGTACAAATGTGGAAGAAAGTAAGCTAATACACTATTTACAACAATATTATTTAACAATCATATTTCTTTGTGTTGCAATGTGATTGGAAATAGCATATTGTTTGAATGAAAAACACAATATCATGTACAAATTAAATCCATTAAGATCGAGAAGTTGAAACAATAATAGAAGCACTTATAAATTTCATGTGAATTATATTTCCAATGCTTCAAAAGATAACATATTTGCCAATAGTAAAATAATACAATGAAAGAAAGACCATGTACATATTTCGGACAAGGTACCTCTCACAAATGCCAAAATAGCCATGTCAAAATAATAGAGTATTAATCAATAATAATCACATCCTTCTTGCTTCTTTTGGAGGGCACTACTTTGGGTTCTTCGCTGTTATGTTTTTCATGCCTCTTACTATGTTCCACATGAGTTGTTATGGTAGATTTAAAGTTAACATACTTTGGGTTTTCACAAATAAATTTCTTCACTGGCACCCAAAAAAAAAACACAAATTAAAGAGTATTCATTAAGAAGTAAAAAGCAATTCTAGTTATGAGATCACCTTGAGCGTATGCCTCTTGTGCCACTTCGAGGAAAGAATGCTTCAATGAACGGCGTGGATTTTTCTTAATTGGAGAATTTTTCAGCAAATTCTCCTTTGGGGGCCTACTTGAGCTACCAAGGATAAAGGGTGTTGACCTTGGACTAGGCGGGGATGTTATTTTTTCGGCATACGAGCAAACAGAGGCAGTAGGGGTGCCTAGAGAAAATTACATTATTTAGTCATACTTGTCAAAAAGTAAGAAAGATTAAAAGGACGAAATAGAGAAAATAGGTTAAGTAAAATCAACCTATGTCTCACAGGACAACAAAACTCTCCACGGCTGTCACTGAAAAATTCGAATGAATCAACCATACACCTGCACACAAATTGAAACACATATTAACCTTCTTGCAAAAGAAAACAGAAAAGTTCAAACACACAATTGAAATGACGCATAAGCATCACAATGACTTCGAACCACGTCGAAGTTCACCATCCACCGCCACACAAACTGGCATAAGCCTGGAGCTTTGAATGCATGCAAGTTGAAGAGCCTCAATGTTGCAGAGGATGAAGGGCTCGTCGAAAATGGTAATGTTCACAGAGGCATGAAGGGAGACGCTCGACGTTGGCAGAGGTGTGAAGGAAAGTCATGAAGGGCTCGTCGGAAACAGAGGAATGAAGGGCTCCACACAAACGAACACATGCACAAAAGATGCTGCCACATGCGCCACCAACCACTCAATGCGCCGTCAGTTTGGCCAATGGGAGTCCATTTTAAAAAAATGTTTATTTTAAATCATAAAACAACAAATCACTCAATGCGCCGTCAATTTGGCCAATGGGAGCCCACTTTTAAAAAATGTTTATTTTAAATCATAAAACAACGAATTTTGGTTTTGCCAAAACGTAGCCATTGCTTAGGCTACCCAAGGGCAAGCTAAAGATGCACTTCCAAAAATTCAAGAAATGCCTAATTTTTGCTTTGCCAAAATTGCAAAGTTGCTAAGGAGCCTAGCACATGGGAAGAAATAGGATGGGAATGGGAAAAGGTGGTCCCAAGTGGTCCCATGCATATTTCTATCCTATTCCCATCCCACCATGTGCTAACAAAAAAAGAATTAAGGATGGGTTTAGGAGGAAGAGGACACATGGCATCATTTCATGTGTTTAAGAGGTGGGGACCTTGTGGGGACAAGGACACATGTCATCCTTCCATGTTTTTGAATCCCTAAAAAAGGGGAACCCATTCTGGCTGCCAGGGTCTAGAGGCCATGGTCCAGGATGGGAGAAAAAGTGGCTACTCCCATTCTAGACCACTTGGTGTAGGATGGGAGTAATGATGATAAAAATATTCCCATTCTAAACCCATGCTAGCCCCATCCATGTGCTAAGGCCCTAAGGATACCAAAAAGCATCTATAAAGCCCTAAGAAACCATCACAAACTATTCAGCTACATTTTGAGAACCATCACAAACTATAGTTTCCGCCACAAACTCAAAATGTTTGTCAACGACGAAGAGAAACCAACCATAAAAGAGCTTCAAAATTGCAATTGAACTTTAAAACTATTCCTTGAATCGAACACTCATCAATGCTATCACAAACTGTTCAGCGGCAAACTAACTCTGCAACGTTTCGTTCTCTTATGATCTCCTATGTTTTGCTCTTCGCAGAGTGGTTGGCCAATCAATCAAATTGCGAGATGGTTTCACAAGCTCCTTCATTTTTGGCTTCGTTGTTCACTGTGTCAAACCTTCTGATGCGCTGGCCACCCACTAACCCGTCGGAGACGACTCGTCTCTTGGTTGCAAACCTTCAACCCATACTTTCACAATGTCGGCATGCCCAGGGACCGGCTGTCTCTCTCTCTCTGTATTTGCCGCTGCCAGCCAGCGTGGTTCCTGACTACTGAAGCCAAGCCAGGGTATGATTTCTGGCCGCATGCCAACAAAATCAGTAGTTTGCTTTCATACGAGTTTCAACCGCTGTTATTGAACGTCTCTAATGGGTAAAAGATCTGGCGAGAAATGGTACTCCCCAACAGTCTGCCGGATCCTCTGACCGATGATTCTTTTTGACAATGTAAAAGCGTTTTCCGATGGCTCGCTACATTTTACATAGTGAATTTGTGTGGGAATCGAATTTTGGAAAAATTTTAGCAATATGGGAAATGAGGAGCCCTAGACAATGCACTGGCATTGTCTGGAAAACGTGCAGCTGTGGAATCACGTTATCAGAGCACATGCCAGGCAGGGAAAGGGACACAAGGCCTTGCGATGTTTTGAGCAGATGCAGCAGCAAGGAGTACTGCCAAACCGGATCACATTTATCTACCTACTTTCTGCAAATTGCAGCTCTGCTGCAAGCAAGCAGATGCATTCTCGCATCATGGTGGACAGTGTGCTTGGCTCAGATATGGTGTTGGGAACTGCAATTATTACCATGTATGGCAAATATGGTAACCTCAAGGATGCGAGGATAATGTTCGACAATATGCCTGAACGGAACCTGGTGTCATGGACTGCCATGATTGCAGTGTATTCTCAGCACAGGAATTGTAATGAGGCCCTTCATCTTTACAATAGATTACAGCAAGAAGGCTTTATGGGGGATAAGGTCACCTTTATCAGCCTCCTTGCTGCCTGTGCCAGCCAGGCAGCTTTGGCTGATGGCAAGCGAATGCATTCCTACGTTTTGCATGCAGGACTGGAGTCAGATGTTGTTGTCGGTACTTCCCTGGTCCACATGTATGGCAAGTGTGGCCGCTTGGATGTTGCTCACAAGGTACTCAACAAGATTTCTGAAAGGAATGTGGCTTCATGGACTGCTATGATTTCAGGGTATATTGATAATGGCAAGGGTAATGAAGCTCTCCAGGTATTTCATCAAATGAAGCTGGAATGTATTTTGCCAAACAAAGTTACCTTCGTCAGCATGCTTGCTTCCTGTGGTAGCCAGGAAGATTTATCTAATGGCAGGCGGATGCACACTTACATTTTGAGCAATGGACTCGAGCCAGATACAGTGGTTGGGAATGCGCTTGTCAACATGTATGGCAAATGTGGCTGCCTTCAGGAGGCATGGAGAATATTTGATGAGATGCCTGAGCGGGATGTGATCTCATGGAATGCTATGATTGCAGTATACACAAAGCATGGTTGTGGAAAAGAGGCTCTTGAACTTTTTAACATAATGCACTGGAATGGAGTTGTGCCAGACAAAGTTACCTTTCTTAGCATTTTTTCTGCATGTGCTAACAACGAAGTGTTAGCAGCAGGAGGGAGAATGCACAGTCACTTCATCTGCAGCGGCCTTGAGTCAGATGTTTTGGTGGGGAACACTCTTGTCAACATGTATGGCAAGTGTAGCAACTTGAAGGATGCAGTCAGTGTTTTTAATAGTATGCCTGAGAGAAACGTGGTCTCATGGACGGCCATGATTGCAGTGTTTAGTAATCATGGGCAAGGTGACAAGGCTCTTCAACTCCTTGATAAAATGCAGTCGGAAGGAATAGTTCCCAACAAGGTCACCTATGTCAACATTCTCACTGCTTGTGCTACCCAGGCAAAACTAGCCACAGGTGAAAGCATTCATGCCTGCATCTTTTATACTGGATTTCAGTCAGACATGATGATAGAAAATGCTCTCATTAGCACATATGGCAGTTGTCGCAGTCTAAATCAAGCCCGGAGAATTTTTGATGAAATGGTCACACGTGATGTGGTTTCTTGGAATGCCATAATGACTGTGTATACCCAGCATGGGCAGCACAAAGAGGCCTTCCAAGTCTTTTATCAAATGCGTCTAGAAGGTATCATTCTAGATGATGAAGTTGCTGTTAGCAGCCTTCTGGCTTCATGTACTAGCCATATAGCTCTTGCTGATGGCGAGCAGATTTATGCTGACATTCTAATCTGCGGGCTTGAGCAGAATGTCATCCTGTGTAATGCTCTTGTCACCATGTACGGAAACTGTGGCAGACTGGTGGATGCCAGGAGAATATTTGATAATATGCCAAAGCGAAGTATTTCTTCATGGAATGCCATGATTGCTGTGTATGATGAGCATGACCACAGCGATGAAGCCCTTCAACTTTTCAATTGGATGCAACAAGAAAGTTGCTTGCCAGACAAGATTACATTTGTCAGCGTTCTTTCTGCTTGTGCCACCCAGGCAGCTTTCGTTGAAGGCAAGCGGATTCACACTAGGATTATTGAGAACAGATTTCAGCAAGATGTCAATATAGGGACTGCCCTCATCAATATGTATGGCAAAAATGGAAGCTTAGACAATTCATGCAGTATATTTAACAAAATGCTCACCCGAAATGTTGTTTCATCCAGTGCCATAATTTCAGTTTATGCTGAGCATGGGCAGGGCAAGGAGGCCATTCAACTCTTTGACCAAATGGAGCAGGAAGGAGTTATGCCAGACGAAGTCACCTTCATTAGTACTCTTGTTGCATGCAGCCATGATGGTCTGATTGCTGAGGGTTGCCATTTCTTTATGTCTATGAAGCGAGATCATGGCATTTCACCCAGTGTAGATCATTATGTCTGTATGATAGACTTACTCGGGAGGGCAGGACAGTTGGAAGAGGCTGTACATCTGATCAATAGCATGCCATTTAAACCTCTAGCAGTGTCATTTATGGCATTACTGGGTGCTTGCCGATACAAGGTTGATATGGAGCGAGGCAAATATGCTGCAAAGCACATATTTGAGCTGGATTCAAAAGAAACTTCACCCTATGAAATGCTATCTAAAATCTATTCGGCAGCTGGCACACAATAAGGTCATTAGAGAGAGAGAGAGACAGAGAAGAATATATTATAGTCCTCGAGGGGCCGGAGACGGCCCATGGGACCCTTGCTCTTTTTGGAAGTGTAAGTGGTTTGTCGTTAGACAAGCTCCTCCCTTCATGGGAGGACTATTGTGCGGTCGCTTGTGCTACAAGATAGTCATGGTGCTTAAGAATCTTGGTGATGTAGATGCCCAGGGCAGCAAGGTGGGTATGTGAGAACAAGCTCACCAATTTGGTGCGTCCTAAAGTGGTGCTGAAATCTTTCCTTTGTGTGCATACTGTGGGCATGTTAAGAGGTTGTTTATAGAAAGACATCCAATCTTTTGGCAAGTGAGGCGCTAGGGATCTCAATGAGATTCACAAGCATTTGTGTGATGTAGGTAGTGCCCCTTGTTGAATCATTGGACTTCAGCAAGACTTGGATCAACATATAAGGCTAGATTAGTGGGGCCATCCATGAATCGTGTAGTTTTACTTAGCTAGCTAACTTTTGATACTGCATCTGCCACATGTTACTAATGCAACAATTCATGCATATGTTTTCCAAGACTTACTAGGCTCTAGGCAAAAACAAGTATATAGAATACAATGCAAAGAACAATAAATTTGCATACATGCTTCAATATACGAATACAAGAAGAATGTTTTTTTTGACATGCAAAATCATTTCAAAATTTTGACTTTTATGCTCAAATATACTGATTTGAGAAAAATACAAATTTGACATGTAGAATTTTTTTTTTTTTAACATGCGTGCTTCAATATATTAATAGGAGAAAATTATAAAATTTGACAAGCAATCCTTGTATCACAAATAAATAAATATTTAGATGAATAAAATTTTCTTAAAGATTTAACTAATTAGCATCAAATATTTATATGAAATTATGAAAGAAAGCTAAAGATATAAATTTTCATTAAAAAGTACATGAATAAAGCTTTTCTTTTTTTTATAATTGCATTAAAGATATGAAGTCTCTAAAATTTTTGCCATTTTGAAAGCATTAGAAATACATTTTCTATTTTAATGCAAATTCCACATATAATTTTGAACTACAAGCATACCAATGGCATTCCAAACTATAACCATGCAAAGTAAGGCCTAACTACAACCATGAGAAGACCTTATTTATTCACTACTACCATGCAACAATCGGAGCTACTATAAAGTACCAACATGCTATACTAACATGGCCCAACTAATATGCTATGAACTACTATTGAGCTACTAACATGTTGCACTAATCTTGTACTAACACGACTAACTAAAATGATGTATTAAACTAATGTACAATACTAAACTTATATGCTATACTAACACGGTGAACTAACATCCGATAAGCAAAAGCTTACTCGATGATACCATCGACCAAGATTATGCTTGGTTGTCTAACTACTAACTACCATCGAGCAAGATTTTGCTTGACTATCTAGCTACTAACTACCATTAAGCTAATACCTTATCATTGATCGAGTAAGCGCTCAATTGATGATATCATCGGGCAAGCTTTTTCTTGGTCAGCTAACTACCAAAAATCATGGAGTAGTTGGTCTATGATATGCTACAGCTCAGAGAGTGCTCAATCAATAACATCATTAACCAAGATCCCACTAGTTGATGATATCATCAATGAGCTACAAATGAAACAACAGCAATGGTTCACAATAGCTATTTGCATGAGAACATTCATAGATACCTAAAACTTGTTGTGTGAGATGGATTCATTCCCTTGACTTTTGTGAATTCAACTTGACTGCTTTAGTAGATGACAAATGTTGCCTCCTCCATAAGTTTTTACAAAGTTTTTTGAGTTTTCCAATCCCTAAAACTACACAATTTTTTACTTTTCCAATCCTAAAACTAAACACCATCCTGACTACTAAGAACTTAAGCATGACTTCTATAAGTTTCAATTGTAGGTTCTTTTGACTCTTCCACCCAATATTGTTTTGCTTCTAGGCATGTGAGAAACCAATACAGAGACTAATTTGATGTTTCAGCCAGATCATATTTGAATAAACTTCATGAATTTTTGTGGAAAGTTCTATTAGACGGTCTAATTTTAGCTCGATATCAGTTAATACACGCTACATAAATAACAATGTAAGGATTCTCAATAAATTAAGATCTCTTAGGAGTAAACATCTTTGTAGCCCTCAAACTCTTAGTCCTAGGAAGTCATACCTTCCAAGTAATCTATGTTATCTACAATATTCATAGTAGCAATATGCTTTATGTAGTCCATACTTATCATACTGCTTTCATCCATTTTCAAGGGCATGTTAGGTTCATAAAAAGACTTTGGAGATTTGAAACCTTTGGTTTTCGTAGTTTTCCTAAACCTTTCAAGGTTTGGCCTCAAGAACTACTTCTAGATCAATGCATCATATTTCTTGTGATTCATGGTGTACGTGTTGTCATGCAATTTCACCAGTATGCATCTTGGCTCCTATGAAACCTACTTCAGAGGCTAGAAAATCATACTTGGTTGACCTCTACTACCAATATTATGAGGTTATAAATTGAAAGATTGACATGTAAATGCTCTATGGGGCATATCTTTGCCCCACCACCCAAGGTGCTGACATTCGGCTAGAGGAACAAGGTTACAAAAATGGCGGTATCTTGGAGAATTTACAGGCCTACATTGAGAGTCAAGAACACTCCTAAGGATCACCTTGGGAAAAATAAATAGGCAAGGGAAAAGGAAAAGGAGATACAAGCAAGGGAGGCACAAAGACAACAAAGAAGTAAAGGAATTGAGATTGTGGAGTCATCGTAAAATTACCTTGGGAAATTTCGGAGTCATATGGAAGTTGTATTATTTTTCTTGCATTATGTCTCTTTGTCTATTATTCTCGAATAAAATTTTCAAAACATAAACACTATTGGAAAGCAAAGGGATGATCAAATGGCGAGTTGACGTCCATTTTCTTCTCTGGTTACATTTGTAGGTCCGCCAAAGGTAAGCAACATGCATCGAGAGTGAATCACATCCAAGGAGAAGGCTCATGAGCTTCCCTTCAAGACACTGCAAGCTTATACCCTTTTATTACTTTTCTATGATTGCTTCCATAGTTCCTCCAACTGAGCTTATAGCCTCCTTGAATTCAAACAAGCTCACAAGACATCTCCTTTGATTTTGATTAATTCACTCTTGATGTGCGTTGCTTATCCTTATGAATTTTGAACTTGAGAGATTTGTAGTTTGTCTTTCGGAGCTTGTAGATGAGGTTTGAGGTGACTATGACATGGTATGTACACAATCTCAGAAAAATCAAATGCATACTTTCCTACTATTAAACTAGACATTTCTTCTGGCTAGCTCAAACCTTTGTGTTATTTATAAAACAGAGACAATTTTTGTTTTTAACATGCAAAGGAGTCTTAGAACTCACTTATACCCCGAAGGGCCTTTTCTATCTTGGTTTTGCATCTTCTACTCAATAAAACTTTCATTCATCAAGGCACTTGTAAAGTAAAGAGCTTGCATGACCTATACACCACAAATGAGACTACGAGTATTTTGCAAGCTTTTGTTATCCCTTTTTGTCTAGTCTTTTCTTTTTATATTTTGTAAGACTTTGTAATTCCTTTTTGTCTCGATCCTTTTTTCTCTATTAGGTAGGGGTTGCTAACCTACAATGGAATCTTTGGATCACTTGCACACTACAGGCCCTTTTGGTTTTGGTTTTGCGGGTGTTTTAGGCAGACAAGGGTTGATAAGGCATTTTGTTAGCTCCTATTAGCCCGTTTTGTTTGGGTCTATTAATTTTCTATTAGATAAGGGTTACTAACATACAACAAAGTCTTCAAGCCCCCTTGCATGCTAGAGAATCTTTTCTTTTTGGTTTTGCAAGTGTTCCTTGAGCTAGTGTAGTCATATCATATAGCCTGTTTTTTGTGATTCTAGAATGGCACTCGTTGAACTGGAAAATGAAAATAGGGACAAACACTCATAGCTTTGTCCCAGTTTACATTTTCCACCTTTGTGAGAAGCACAGAAAACAAGCTATAGCATACACTAGATTGTTGTCTACTCGCTCATTGAGAGTAGTAATCATGGCAAGATTAACAAATAGAGACCCTACGTTGATCTCCATCTGTACAAATGGAGACAATACATTGGTCTCCTCTAAACGCTCTCTGCACAGGGGGAGTTTGCTAGGGATAGTAGTTTAAGCAAGTAGTTTAAAGAGGAAGATTGATTAGGGATTGGAGAAGATTAAAAGAGTGAGAGGGTGGTTAGGGGTGGAGAGGGAGAAGAATAGAGAGGGAGGAGGAATTAGAGGGGAGAGAGAGAGAGAGAGAGAGAGAGAGAGAGAGAGAGAGAAATTAGGGAAGAAGTTAAATTAGGGGTGGAGAAGGCAGATGAGAGAGAGAGAGAGAGAGAGAGAGAGAGAGAGGTGGGGGGGGGGGGTGGAAGAGTGGGAAAAATGGAAGGGGGAAATTAGAGAAACAAGTGGGGGTTAATTGTTTAGGGAGAAAAAATTAGGGGAAAAAAGGGGAATAGGCAAAACTTAGGGGAAGCAGGAGATGAAGGAATTTGAGAGGCATTAGGGAAAAAGAAGGGTAAATGGGAAAAAGAAGGAAAAGTAAGAGAAAATTAGAAAAAAGGGGGGGGAGTATAGGAAAGACAAGGAAGACGGGAAACTTAGTGAAATTATAGAAAATTTTAAAAATTAGGAAAATTAAGAATTAACTAGGAGAAAGTAGGAAATGAAGGAATTAAGGAGAATTAGGGAAAAATAAGGGTAAATGGGAATAATTAGAAAAAATTAAGAGAAAATTAGAGAAACGGGGTAATATAGGGGAAATTAGGAGAAAAATTAGGGAAAATCATGGGAAAAATTAGGGAAGGTTGGAGACAACAAGGGAAACATTAGGGAAAAGTAGACGAAAAAAGGGGAGAATTTGGTGGAGGAGGATAAAGGGAGAAATTTGAAAATTTAGCGAAAAGTAGGAAAGAAGGCAAATTTGGAAAATAAGGGAAACTTAAGAAACGATTAGTAAGAATTTATAAAATTAGGTGAAATATGAAGAAATAGGAAAAAAAAGGGAGAATTAGGAGATTAGGAAAATTAAGAAAATTAAAGAAAAAAGGGGGGGATATCAAAAAGTTAGGAGAAATTTTTAGGAAAAATTAGGCAAAAAAATATAGAGAAATAATTAGGCAAAATCAGGGGAAAGAGTCTTTTTCAATAAGCTAAAATTGTGTAAACGCAAAAGGAGTGAGAGGATTACATGTGTGTGTGTGTAGAAGACATTTACAACACCCCTTTCCATAGTGACGAGAAGACAATTTAGAGTAGGAATGAGAAATGTTATATAGATAAACTTTAAAATAAACATCCACTAAGAGTGAAGTAGCATCACTAGAGGGTGAAGCTATTAAAAAATAAAATGTGAGAAGTTCAGATTTGATAAGTCGTTGGCAGCATCATTTTTATTGAAGAGGGGAGTCTGCCTACCTGCCACCATCCAGCAAGAAAAATGGTGAGAACCAGCTCTAATTAAGTTGGGAAGTCAGGTGTCATAAACACCCCTCCCTTGTTATCGGGGTCACAATAAATTTAACACTCAGCCTTAGACAAATCAAGCTTAATGAGAACTTGCAAGTGTAAAGTTAAATTAAAGTAATTTTTGAAAAAGAAAGGGGAATAATAAATAAGGAGTTTAATGTCAGCATCTAATCACACCAAGATTAGTACAAGAGATAATAAGTACATAAATGTATTAAAATTTTTTGAAGAGATTTATTTTGAACATGGAAAATCTTGAAGGAAGGAGGTGGATCAGAGAGGGAAGAATTTTTTGGGAAAATGATAAGGGGATGTCCTAAGGGGAGATTATGAAAATAAGAAGAGAGAATAGGGGAGAGAAAAAAATGCATTAATTTGTGGAGAAGAAGTAAGAGGGGTGAAAAGGAAAGGCTCGTAACCTAAGGTAGCATTGAAAAAATTAAAGATGTTTCTAGATGGAGCTCAAAGCTCCTTTAAAAATCTCTGATCGCAACCTCACCAAGCGATTGAAACTACCCTCCACCATAGCCACTCTAAATCCTCGACCTCACAGTCACTGCTGGTGATTTCCTCCCTCTGTGTCTTGCACACCTGCTTGCCATTCCATGCTAATCACCATTGTCGTCGACCCTCCCTGCTCACCATCCCCTGCTGATGTCCTCCTCATCTATCCTCCTCTAGGATCATCAGCAAACGTAGAGTCACCAGCAGATTTTGATTCTGTCATGGAGCTCGAAAGAGAAGATAATATCCCAATTCGATCTTCTGCCTCAAAGGCCTCTACTTGGGTAGACCCCATCGATTGGAATGGGCGCCTCATAAGTCCTCACGCTACCCTTACCGCCGCTGCTGCTCTCCAAAGGGCTATTGTGAGTATTCAGATTGAGACGCGCCCGAGAATGGAGGCCTGAGAATTAGCTAAGTAGAGAAGGCATCGTTAAGCATGAGGGAACAGATAGACAGAGGGGCAAGATCGAACTTTTAATACATTTTTTTCCAACTTGCATGAGTTCTGTGGATGTAATGCAAATCTTCATTGCTAATTCAACTCAAGCGCAAAATTACAATCGTAGGCAACAAATCCCATGCTGAACGAATGTGGCAATATGATGTAATGATGGCTCTGATGCTTATGTAATAGCTTCTATAACCGGTTATCGTAACAGTAATGCAAAGGTTTTCTTTTTGCAATGAATTTTGTAAATTTCTCTTTGTCGTGTGAGCAAATGGAAATCTATTGCCCGTGAATGATTGAAGGAGAAAATTATCTTCGCAATGCAAAAAACGGCATCTTGATTCGATGTGTATTTCGAAAGATATAGTTTTTTAGACTTTTAGGAACCCATTAGGAGAATAGAAAGAGATTGTTGGAGGTTTCCGGTGACGTTTAAAGATAAAGAGGGGAGGGTAAAAGAAGGTTGGGGGGGGGAAGATAAGTAAGAACTAATAAAAAGTTTAAGAAATTAGAAAATTGCTAATAACGAGGTTTATAATGTAAGGTTTAGAGAGGTAAAACAAAATTAAGACGTTAACAAGATGACACTATTGAGAAGAAGGGAAATAGGGGGGGGGGGGGGGGCGGGGTAGTAAAAGGAAAGAGGGAGGGGCTAGATTATATAAAAGAAAAAAAGGGGGGGGGGGGGGGTGTTTGAAAAAAATAAGAAGAAGGGAAAGGATCGAGGGCCACAGGCGTCACAGGAGTCACTGCCAATACAGCCACACAGTGAGGTTGCATTAGAATGCGTAGCGGGGGCGGAAGAAGGCGTAGACTCTGTAGAGGGATTTGGAGCCTTGGAGCAACGTTGTAGCACTGCGCTCTACAGCAACAGTAATGTCACTTACAGTAACAAAGAAGGTAGTGGGGACTCCGGGGAGTGTGGAAGATACAGGAAGGTACTTAAATAGTTCTCACGGGTGACTGAGCTGATGGGTTTTTAATGAGTGGGCATGAGATGCGAGGCTTGGAGGAAGAGCTCTATAAGGGAGTAGTAAAGAAGTATGAGGGAGTAAACGTTAGAGGTGCAAAGCTGGATGGGAGACTCTTACCCATTTGTTTTGGGGATGCCGCTGGGTGCGAAATCTCTGGGGAGCTATCCGAGCATGGTGTGCTAAGGACCTAGGTTTGGAGTATATTTCCAAGGGTGCTGCCATTTTTGGAGCATACCTCAGGACAAATAAGTCCATTATGTGGGATGTTATTAGATATTCAACACTCCATAGAATATGGTTAGCCAGATGTGAGTCCTCTATGAACAAGACTGCTATGTTTTCCCTGCCATGTAAAAAGGCTGTTATGAATATAGTGAACCAAACCAAATGGTTGGTTGTTAGTTGGCTTGATGAGAAGAGCTCGTCTTGAGAGCATTTTGTTTTAGTTGTAATCTAGTCATTTTGATTAATATATAAGTAGACCTATTTCCATTCAACAAAAAAAAAGTGACGTGTAGAGTCAAGCATCCATGTCATGAGGCGGGTCTTGGAGCGAAGCGAAAAGGCAAAAAGGCGAACGGACTATCATGGTAGACACGATTAGATAGGTAGTGCACTATAGTCGAGGTCGTAGTGAGCAGACAACATCAACAAGGGAACCACAGTCAAGGGCTCGAGGCATCGTGAGGATGGCTGCCCAAGCATAGCTGGTAGGTACTAGGGAGGTACAGCCTTGAAGGGAGGAATAGAGAGTGAGATGTAGGAGAATTCTCAGCGCCGTCCGATTCAGTAAGAGAGCATTCCCGCGCACCGCCAGTCGAGTGGAAATGCCTCTATGTGACAAAACTTTGGAAAGTTTACGTCGTTCCCTCTGGCTGCCTCGGAAATCAAGGCGCAATTGTGTAGTATTGCAATGCCCCGAGGGAGATAGGAAAAATGAGTCTCCCCATGGGCATTTCGAGGCCAGCTCCCTTGCATCCAGTAGGATTTCGGGTCACCTCTCATATATGGATGTTGCAGGGACGATTGTCAGAGATAGTTCACTGCCGCTGCTGCTGAGAAAATCCATCGTGGGAACTATCACTCAAAAATGCTAAGAAATATTGAGACGATGAGCATTGAGCCAGCAAGGGCGAACGCGGGAATGCTCTCTAAGAATGGTGGGAGAATGGTAGCGCAGCGAGGAGAGCATGCAACTAGATTGGAGAGGATTTGGAGTAATGAGGTTAGGGAGGGTGCCAATAAATAAGAGGAGAATGGCAGTCGGGTTTGGAGAGGAAAGGTTCAGGGAGTGGGGAGTCGAGTCGGCTCATGGGGAAGAAAAAAGTTGGGGTAGTGAAGTGAACTCGGGCAATTGGCGGGCCAGGGGGGTTGGGGGGGGTTTAAGAGAGAATTAAGTAAATAAGGGGGAAACTAGTAGAGACTTAGGAAAAATAAGGAGGAAAATGTAGTAGCAAAAGGGAGAGAGTTTAAATTAGAATTTAATTATTTTTTTAACGGTTTTAAAAAATTAGAAGAAAAATAAGAGGGAACTTAGAACGAAAAAAAAAACCTGAGTATAAGGGTTGAACTAAAGGAAAAACTAGGTTGGGAAGAGATTTTTTTAAAAAATTAGGGATAGTAGGAAGAAATTAGGGGAAATGGGAAAATAGAGAGATTAGGAGTATTAGGATCATAAAGGAAAGTAGGGAAAGTTTAAAAAATGAGAGAAATTTTAGGAAATTTTTGAGGAAATTTAGGAAAAATAGGGGGTGTAAATAAGCTAGGGAGTGAAGAAAAAAGGAAAAAAGACTTTGAAAATTAAGAAAGAACTAGGGGGAGTATGATGAGCTAGAGAGGGGGGGGATAAGTTGTGAAAAGGTTTTCAAGGGAAGAGAGCTGATAAGTATGGTAAAATTTTGGAAAGAAAATAAGAAAAAAGTAGGGAGAAATATGGAGAAATTTAGGCAAGAAATAGGAAGAAGAAAGAAAAAGGGGGACAGAAAGTAAGGGAACCTAGAGGGAAGGATATAGGAACTAAGGGAACTTAGTAAAAAAATTTAGAGAAAATGAAATATTAGAAAGGATTAGAGAGGAAAAGATAGGAAAGGAAAAATTAAGGTAAGAAAGGGGGAGGGGGGGTTAAGTAAAAAAATAAATAGTGGGGGAGGGAGGAAAAAAAAGGGGGGCAGGGGAAGAAGTAGAGTAAAGTGAATGTAAAGGGGGAAAGGAATAGGAAGTGTTTGTGTGCATGCATGTGTGTGTGTGTGTGTGTTATTATCCAGAAAAGAAATCAAGGCATGATGCCAGACGCGAGGCATGACTACGCTTGAGAGCCATAGGCGAAAAGGGAACGTGAGGGAAGAAGCATTAACATAGGTGGGGAAAAAGGATTAAGAGGGGTGGGAATGAAGAGAGGGACTATGCCACAAGGGGGAAGGGAGACGGGGAAGAGGTGCATGTACATGATAGGAGGTGGAATGTAGACATGGAGACATCAAGGGAAGAGAGTCATGCTTTATTTGAAAGGAAGGATGGGGGGGGAAAATCAAAGTACTAGCTAGGTGGCTTTACAAGAATGAGCGTGTCCCATCAAAGAATAGCCCCCTCCTTTTATAGCCAAGAGAGGGGGTCTCTCCCAATAAATGCATCCTCCCACATGCATGGTGTGTGTGGAAGAGTCTCCCATGTGGGCTAGGTGGGTATGCACTCTCAATTGTGTGCAACAACCCTTTGTCTCATTTTTTCACATAAATCAAACCCTATATCCCAAGTCTAAGATACTCCATTGGTCTCCTCCCAATTTTATAATTCGTTCAAACATCTAGGCGGACAAGTGGAGGGTTGGCACAAGAATTCTTTCCACCTTATCCTACTTTCCCCATTATTTAGCTTGCATTCTTTGACTATCTACACCCTCCCCACATGGGCCTATCCTACATGGAGGGAATAATCCAATGTAATATCCATCTCCACCTATTTTATATTACTTCTCCCATGATCCTTGGGCCATGTCTCACTAAATGCAGGCATGGGGCTGCCTAGGTGGAGGGGTGGCACATGGCGGAACCATGCCACCTTACCATTTTATAATATAACTACCATGGATTATGTACAACACACCTTATGGGTCCTCTTACGTGGAAGGGTGGCACATAATCATGCCCTACCACCTCAACCTTGGGCCCTATGCACACCATATTTTATTATACTATTGCTACACATACAAGCACACACATATATTTATGCCTTTTACCTTGGTCAAATTTATCCATAACAGTTCCCCCCCCCAGGCAGGGAATGCACAACATTTCCATGCCTGGGACCATCACGAACAAAGAAGGGCTTGAGATAACATTTGTTGATCACCTTCTTGCCATATGGCTCATGCAGCTCCTGTACTTGTACAGACCCATTGCTACTTTCCTTGATGACTTTGTATGGACCGATCCATAGTGGAAGGAACTTTTTATCCATTTGGTGGTCCAATCTGTTATCAAAGCATAGCACAACATCCCCCTCAGCAAACTGTCTTTCCCATCCCTTGCGAATCTTAGCATCCAAGTGGGCCTTTTGTCGATTCTTTTGGATCTCTGTTTGATGTAGTGCAAGGCGTCGGGTTTCATCTAACTTTTTTAGTTGTACCAACCTAGCCTCTACATGTTCATCTTCTGTCATCCACTGTTCTTGTGCCAGTCTCAAGGTTGGAATCTCTATCTCTAGTGGTAAAACTACCTCAGTACCATACACCAACTCAAAAGGAGTGTGACCTATAGACGTTTTATGGGTGATGTTGTAAGCCCACACGGCTTCGGTGACCTTTTGATCCCACTAGCTCCTTCCCTATGGCCATTTTTCCCATGGTTTTACAAAGGAGGCTGTTGGTCCACTCCATTTGTCGCATGGACCCTGGATGATAGATGCTAGAAGTGTGGTGATCAATACCCATGCAATCCATGAGCAACTCCACTGCTTCATTTAAGAATGGACTCCCATGGTCAGATACTATTTCCATGGGTGTCCCAAACCTTGTGCATATGTTCAAATTTGAAATTTGAAACTGCCTTACCATTTGCAGCAGGAAGGGCGATAGCTTCAGCCCACTTAGTGACATACTGAGTGGCTACCAAAAGATACTTCTTTTTGCGGGCAATCATGGGCAGGGGCCCAACAAAATCTATTCCCCACTTCTAAAACGGATGGATGGACATCAGTGGGTGATGTCCATCAGGGAGGGCGATAGCTTCAGCCCACTTAGTGACATACTGAGTGGCTACCAAAAGATACTTCTTTTTGCGGGCAATCATGGGCAAGGGCCCAACAAATCTATTCCCCACTTCTAAAACAGATGGATGGACATCACTGGGTGATGTTGCCCAGGACGCAAATCCTTCCTACCAAAGAATTGGCATGGTTCACAAGTTTTGCAATACATAGTGACATCCTTGAACAAGGTTGGCCAATAGTACCTAGCATGTAAAATCTTCTTAGCTGTATAGTCACTGGCATAGCGGTCTCCACAAAATCCATCATGATAATGCTTCAATACCTTAGGTACTTCATCTGCATCAATGGCTTGTCTTAGTACCCCATCCATGCCTTGATGGTACAACACCCCATCCAAGAGAGTGTAGCGCCTACTATCTCTGCGAATCTTCTTTCTCTCATAGCTAGTACTTTTTGAGGAAAGGAGAAAGCAGTCAAAAATCTATAGATACCACCATACCATGAATCCCCAACTTTTATGGCCGCTACAAGGGTTATATCGAGACACTCCTCTAAATCAATCAAAGCATTCTTCAAGTTGGAACAACCCCCCTTTACAATTTTGAAAGAAAAATTGTATTCTTGTAGAACTACCAACCATTTGGCCAACCGGCCCATGGGATTTGGTGATTGAAGGACCCGCTTTGCAAGACCATTGCTATAGATTATAATGAAGGACTTTCCAGCCACATAATGCTTAAATTTCTCAATGCAAAACACCAAAGACAAGGCATGCATGTCAGTCTCAGAGTAGCATCGTTCAGTTTCGAGCAATTGTCGAGAAGCAAATCGAATGAGATACATGAACTGATCCTCCCCTTACTGGAGAAGAATACCTACCAGAGTGTGCTCACCAAGCCCAGGATTGATATAGAAAGTCCTTGATCAATCAGGATTGCATAGAATGGGTTTTGAAGCCAGAGCACTCTTAATTTGTACAAACCCATGATCACAATCCTCATCCTAAGAGAAATCAACTCCATCTTTTAATAGCATAGTCATGGGTCGTGTCAAAGCAGCATATTGATCAATGAAGCGGCGATAGTATCCTACTAGATTGACAAATGAGCATACCTGACGTTTGGTTGTTGGTAGGGAGAGCTTGAGGATAGCTTCTACCTTCTCGGGCTTGACACCCTCGGATGAGACAATATGCCCCAGTAACCTCCCTTGAGTGGCTCCAATGGTGCATTTATCCGGGTTGAGGTTGCCATTCTCATCATTGACCCTTTGGAAGGTCAACCTAACCTTCATGACGTGCTCCTTACGTGCCGAGTAATATACAAAAATCATCTAAAAACACCTCCAAGAAAACCCCCAAATAAGGAGCAAACACCATTTGCATAAATCTTTGAAAGGTAGCAGGAGCATTGGTGAGGCCAAATGGCATTACTTACAATGCAAACGTCCCCCAAGGTGTGGCAAATGTGGTTTTAAGCACATCCTCCTCAGCAATTTTGATTTGATAAAACTCGGAGTAACCATCACATAAAGTATACATCTCATGACCACTTACCTTCTCAAGAATAAGGTCTTAAAAGGGAAGAGGATGATGGTCCCTCTTGGTGGCTGCATTGAGTTTCTTATAGTCGATGCAGACCTGCCACTTGTTGTTTTTCTTTGGGCTAACTACCACTGGTGAAACCCATTTAGTATTGTGGACCAGAACAATAAACCCAGCTTCTACAAGCTTCCGCAACTTTGAGCGTAAAGCGTCGGTCTATAGGGGCCCTAACCTTCGATACTTCTGAGCCACTGGCATCAGGCTTCAGCTCTATCTTGTGTTCTATGGCAGTCACATGGTGAAGGTGGTGGTAGCTAGTTGCGAAGAGGTCAGGGAAATCTTTGAACATTTCTAGGAACTCATCTTTCTCACTCAAAGTGAGGTTAGGGAAAAGCATAGATTCAAGATGTTGAGGACTAGCTGTTACCTTTTCCACGGGTGGCGGGGTCGGAGACACCCCCATCATGTAAACTTCTTCTTTTGAGAACTCCTCCCCCCTATTTGAATCTTCCATTGACTCAAACACTGAGGATGAGCGAGTATCACTGTCTTGCTCCTCTTCTTCTTCTGGTTCAGTGGCACCTGGTTGCACTGGGATCTTCTCCTTTGAAGCACCAAAAGACATGTGTCATGTCTTCCAATAACTGACTGCATAACTCTTTCTCAACCATGGTCTCCCAAGTATGGCTGGGTAACACTTGCCTGTATCTTCAATGTCCACTACATAGAAATTGACATTGGTGGTCAACCCATTGACCGTGATGGGCAAATCCTCAATGACTCCCAGGGTGGCGAGTCGTCGACCATCTACTACCTTGATTCGAGTGGAGGAACGCATGGTCCATTTCAAATTCAACTTCTTCATGATACGTACATGCAACTCCCCCACCAACACACACACTTTCGATACGGCAATTATCTATGATGACATCTACTGTATGAGGGTGACGATCAACTTCTTCAGAGATAGAAGAAATCTCTTGTACCTTTCCCTTTTTCTTGCTCTTCCTTGTTGAGAGCCCTTTCTGCAGCTCACATCTCACCTTAGGGCTTAATGCTATTAGTTGAGGAAGCGTGATGCTCAAAGACCGATGAGCAAGATCTTGAACGACTGAATAGTCTTCTTGCCCTGAGCCAATAGGAAAATCCGGGGGTGACCACTTACTCCTGTGAGATCTTTCAGTCTTCTTTGTTGGTGGATCTGCCATCTCAGCATCTGAGGGCTCTGAGAAGGATACCTTCTTCCTAGGGCAGACCGGTGGTTTGGAGAGGGGTCCGAGGTGGTACGACTTCTCATCCCGAGGTCAAGGATCTCTACATTAGAATCTTCGGTGCCTGACTCACTTAGAAGATTCACCCTTGGAATATTGGGACATTCGGTGCGATACTGACCCTTCTAGTGGCACTCGTAGCACACAACATTGGCATGTTCTCTTGGAGGGCGATTGGCTTGATTTCTAATGCCTACCACCTCAAGCCAAAGATCATTCAAGGCCTTGGCTAGGTCATTGACTCCGGGTTCTTTAGCAAGAGGCGTCGGGGGAGTAGGAAGGAGGGGAGCTCATGGGCGAGGCTGGGGAAATTTTCCAGGTGGAGAGTGAGGATATACACCTTGTTGAGGGTAAGTATCTAAGGGAGGACCATACATTTGAGGTGGAGGCAGTGGATACATCCTTGATAAGGGGTGGGGGTATGTCCCTGAGTTGGACCCCCCAGGTTGTTGTTGCAAGAATTGAGGGGGTTGCGGAGGGACAATCGTCTTCTTTGAAGCGGGGTCAGATTGAACTTTATCCAACTTTTGAGCAATCTCTTGTGCTCGCACCATGGTCTCTGGATTCTCCCATTTAAGCTTGAGGTGGAATTCATCACTTGCTCCTGCTACAAGGTAGCTCAGCACATGCTGAGTCATTCCAACTCGAAATCTGGCATTGTCCTCCTGCGTGGCAATTAAACGGTCTAAGAGCACAGCCACTCGATCTACATATTGACACGCCGTCTCACCTTCTCACTGCTTCAGGTTTGCCACTTGTAGGTACACATTCTCCGGCTCTTCTTTGCCAAAATACTCGATCATAGCTGCTGTCAACCTTGGCTAGCTTCAAAGATGAACGTCTTCGGCCTGTTTCTCATACCACACTTGAGCCAAACCCTCTAGAAATGTTGGAAGGACCAATAGCCATCTATCTTCAGTAAGAAAGTTGAGAGAAACACAACGGCGCTTGAAGGCCACAAGATACTCATTTGGATTTTCTTCAACCCATCCAATGAACACGAGAATGTCAACCATGCTTAGAAAATGAAAAAGAGAGAGACGAAATGAGGCTTATCTATTGGCAAACAATGGAAAGAGGTAGCTTGAACTAAAAATCAGGTGAAGATACATCCACAAAGCACACATAGGCAAGGTAGGGTGTGACTGGTGTATAGTGAAATAGTACATGGGAAGAATCTTCAGCATAGAATAGCTCATAAACAATCTTAAAAGGACCAACCCTCATGATATTGCATCCATCTTTACAAGTGAGGGTTAGAGACGCGGCGCTGCATGAGGTTGTTCATCAAGGCAAACAAGAATGCCATGATAAATGTCAATAGTTGGAGAGCTTGCACATCACCTTCAGCTTCTTCCAGTTCTTGTAGTCGCCATGCTCTTTCTTCAAGGGGTGTGCGGTCTGGCATCCTTCTTTTGAGCAATGTCCTTGAGGACCTTTCTGATAATCTTCCGAAGTCGGTAAACTCGTATCAAATATGCCCAACACTTAGTTTCATGATGACCACAACCTTTGCATTCCTTACAAATGATCACCCTCATTCGTGGCTTGTGGCTTTATTGGGGCGGTGCTTCCACTCGCTTCATGCATGACTGAAGTACAAGCTTCACATGCCAAGAAATCAGCAACTAAATTTTACGCTCGAGGGATATGCTGGATTTTTACCTCTTCAAATTATTGGCAAAGTTCCAATGCTTGTTGATGTCATGGAACCAAGCCTTCGCTCCGCACCTTCCACCTTCCACTAACTTGTTCACACACGAGTTGAGAATCTCCTTGCACCTCAAGTTGCTTGATGTGATGTTCTTCCTCCTTTTGTAGCCCAAAAATGAGTGCCGAGTACTCATCTTGGTTGCAAGTACTTGCTGGTGCAGACTTGCTATAACAATACACCTCACCCCCTTTTGAAGTGAGCTTCACACCCACACCAATAGCCTTGGTTGAAGGTTTGTATGCACCGTCAAATTGGAGGAGAATGATCTAAAGTCCTCCCACCCTTTGAAGAATATCACCCTTTTAATTACCTCCGATGCAGCAAGTAGCTCAATCACCGCACAATGAGTAGAATTGAAATCAAAGTCCTCCCAGTGTATCACTAGTTCTTCACCTTGAATCATCCACGGTGTATCATCCCACCCATCATCTCCTTGAGCAATGGATTGTACTTGTAATCAGTTGTTAAAGATCAACATGAAGATCAAGAAAGAGATCTCGCCAATTGGTAGCCATAATGAGTGAAGGACCAAGCACCAAATCCTTGAACTCGTCGAGAAGTGACATAAATATCCACCCTCCTCATGTGGCATGCGTCCAAGAAATGAACTTGAAAAAGTTCAGAATCTGCAATCTAGTATGAAAAATGAATAGAGCACACGAAATGAAATACTTTTGCTTTTTACAACAAGGGGAAACTCCCTATGGTTAGAGAGTTACAGTTTATGAGATTTCACCATATAAGCAATATCATTACACTTTCATCACTTCCTATTTGCTGGCCCATTGGTAAGTCTTCCTTTTGTGAATGGGCAGGTCTTGGGTTCAATTCCCACTCCTTAATAAAAAGAGAGAAGAGGAGAGGAGAGGAGAAAGAGAAAGAGAAGATAGAGGGGGGGGGGGCGAGGTCTGTTGCAGATGCACGCACTGTAATCCAGAAGATGCGCAAGAACTACACGCAGGCTGGAGGTGCAAAAACAGAGAGGTTTTGTAGCCACAGAGATGGAGAACCACGAGCCAAAGACACGTAGATTGGAGGCACAGAAGCACACAAGTTTTGCGGCCGGCGCCGCACGTAAGATGGCGCAGATGCAGATTGGAGGCACTGAAGTGGAGAAACGCACACGGAAGATGCTGCAGAACTACACCCAGCCATAGGAGTAACAAATTTTATGCCACACCACTTCTATTATCTAGAAAAGAAATCAAGGCATGATGCTAGATGCGAGGCATGGCGATGCTCGAGAGCCATAGGGAAAAAGGGGACGTGAGGGAAGAAGCATTAACATAGGTGGGGAAAAAGGATTAAGAGGGGTGGGAATGAAGAGAGGGACTATGCCACAAGGGGGATGGGAGAGGGGGAAGAGGAGCATGTACATGATGGGAGGTGGAATGTAGACATGGAGACATCAAGGGAAGAGAGTCATGCTTTATTTAAAAGGAAGGATGGGGGGGGGAAATTAAAGTACTATCTAGGTGGCTTTACAAGAATGAGCATGTCCCATCAAGGAATAGCCAAGAGAGGGGGTCTCCCCCAATAAATGCATCCTCCCACATGCATGGTGTGTGTGGAAGAGTCTCCCATGGGGGCTAGGTGGGTACGCACTCTCAATTGTGTGCGACAACCCTTTGCCTCATTTTTCCACACAAATCAAACCCCATATTCCAAGTCTAAGATACTCCCTTGGTCTCCTCCCAATTTTATAATTCGTTCAAACATCTAGGAGGACAAGTGGAGTGTTGTCACAAGAAGTCTTGCCACCTCATCCTACTTTCCCCATTATTTAGCTTGCATTCTTTGACTATCTACACCCGCCCCACATGGGCCTATCCTACATGGAGGGAATAATCCAATATAATATCCATCTCCACCTATTTTATATTACTTCTCCCATGGTCCTTGGGCTATGTCTCACTAAATGCAGGCATGGGGCCACCTAGGTGGAGGGGTGGCACATGGAGGAACCATGCCACCTTACCATTTTATAATATAACTACCATGGATTATGTACAACACACCTTATGGGTCCTCTTATGTGGAAGGGTGGCACATGGTCATGCCCTGCCACCTCAACCTTGGGCCCCATGCACACCATATTTTATTATACTATTGCCACACATACAAGCACACACATATATTTATGCCTTTTACCTTGGTCAAATTTATCCATAACAGTGTTTTTGTGTGTGTGTGTGTGTGTGTGTGTGTGTGTGTGAGAGAGAGAGAGAGAGAGACATACATACATGTTGGAATGTGTGCAATCATGATTGCATGAAGGAGCAAGTGTTAATAGGTAGAGAGCTTAATTAAACTCACCTTGGAATGACGGGGAAAAATGAACAAGCGCTTGATCCCACACACAAATTAGGTAAAAGCATACAAAGCCTGTTGTTGGGGATGAGGCTCCAAGAGTGGCTAGTTAGCTTTAGACTTGGGGCATCCTAGCTGAGAGTTGGGCCACCCTCACTACACGAATGTAGATAATGCTAGATGTCCCAAATCTCAACATGGTATCAAAGCAAGTGGCTCTGATTGCTCGTGAGAAAGGTGAATGGGTGGAAGCTTGCTCTCGATGTGGCACAAGGGCAATGATTGGGCAACTATACATAGCACCAAAAGACGTGTGATGGGACCATGCATATGATGCTTTGAGCACACATGGCAAAAGGTGGAATATTTTAGCACAATTTATGGACTGCACATGACATGGACAACACAAAAAAACTTTATCGAGCAATTTGGATAAGTGCATACATGGCAAGCATGCACTAATGTAGCATGCACAATGCATGACACAAGCAAGCCTCAGAGTATTGCAATAGCCATTGGACTGATGCAATGTAGCCAAAAGTGGCACATGGCAATGAGCTTATGCACTGACACGACACTTAAGTAGAGGACAAGTAGATTGGTGGGTAGAGCATGGGAAAATAGCTAACACAGGACTAACATGCAAGGACTAATGCGTAGACTATCTAATAGAGACAAAAGAGCCATCCAAATAATGTAGACATGTTGACTTGGCAATTACGTGCAAGACTTGCAATAGACCTAGTGAAGATACAACGCTCATAGCACAGAAACATGTGCAGGTTTACCCTAAAACTCCAAAAACTTACCTTTCAAACTGGCCACCTATGGGTCAGCCATTGGAGGTACCAATGACGGTGGCAACCAAACAACCAATAAATTGGGATGATGCACGCAAAAAAGCATATGTAGTACCACAAGCAACAAAACTTGTGTATATTCGCTAATATATATTCTTTATTCTAGAGATTTTAAATTCAAAAGGTATGATATTTAACAAGCCTTGAGTTAATGTTAGTATATATTTTAGCATAATGCCCAAAGGAACATTGATAGATCATGTAAAAGTATTACGAGAAGCAGATAATATGATAACGTATAGTACATCTAGGGCTTTCTAGGAAAATCATGGATATTGATGATTGTGTGCTTTTGCCAAGATTGAATGAGCATGAGAAATTAAGTCCAACCAATCAGATCAGCACCCATGTAGTCAAATAAGGATTATAAAGCTGCACTATAAGGTTGATGCTTTTATATATTTAAACAATCTCTTAGCAAGCATTGAGTTTCCAAAAAACATCAACTCGTGATTAATACATTGAAATGGTTTTTGTACAAAATAAATATACATGATGACATTATATACCTATCAAGAAGTTAAAATGATAAGATCTATATAATGTGTTGTATGTTTGATCATACCTTATGATCTTTAGTTCTATAAGTTCTTTAGGTGGTATTTCTATAAGTTCTAAGAGCAAGGCATGATTCTATGTACTATCAATGACACTTGGGAAAAAAAATAAAGAGAATAAAAATCATATGATTCTCATTCTTGCTAATTAAGAAGGGGAAACAATGTTAGATAAGGATAGGATAGGTTTGACAAACTTCCTTGTGAAATTGAATATATGGATATTGTTAAGACTCTAGAATATCTTAAAGGATGGTTCTTCTAGAATGTTTCATATGCGTTTCTGAATTGCAAAAGGAATACATATTGGATTGTTATTAGCTGGCAAGGCATTAACTTAACCCATCAACCTTTAAGTGCGATTAGACAATGATGTACATATATTTTATCCTTGGCCACATATATTAAAATGCCATTTATTGTTGCTCACACTATAAGGGAAATATTCAAAGAATTAAACTTTATCTTTATTATTTTTATCGATGTCATACTGGTATAAATGTTGAGAATTTAACAATAACAATGCTCTGACTTGTACTAGACTAACATGATCAATGAAGTATAAGTTAAAGAATTATAATTTAGTAATGTTTCATAAGTTTCAAGTTAAATACTTTGTCTTGATTGATGAAAGTCTTTGGGAAATGTTTTTTTATCATCTTAGTGATGATACTCAATGGATATCCAAATCAAATAATGTACTTGTACACCTAAAGTGCTACTAATTCATTGAATGCACGACCTTCAAGAAAGAAGAACCCTCAACTTAGAATGACATGGATTTAAATAAATCGGCCTCTAAGAATACATTGTAGACAAGAGTATTGTGTAAAATCGAATAATAGAATATTGCACGTACTTAATCAAGTGTATGGATAAAGCATGATTTGTGATTACTTTTGATATCCTCTTTAGAAGGGCTGTTATTTGGTTTATTGCATATATGTATACTAGCTTCTATGCTAGATTTATTGCAATGATGCAAGTTAGGATTTTGTGATGCAAGAAAAGCAACAACAAAAAGATATATAGTCTCAAATGATATGCTTATATTTATAAGTTTTTTTTTCCATTTTGCATTTTAAATATCTTTATGCAACATAATATATTTTCATGTAAATACATTTTAAATTGATAAAAATTGAATGAAAGCAACAAAGTGAACAATCTTTGTTGAATAAATTGTGTAAAAATATTTGTCTTTTGATTTGAGTTTTCTTGAGCTATTTTGTTATGGAAGTGTGACTAGTTAATTTATTGAGCTATTGGACTTTTTTGCAAAAGAATGCACATGTAGATCGACATTTATAAATATTGCATATATCATCCATAAATTTATTTAACAATTACCATTAAAAAGCAATTACCATAAAGTTACATACAAAAAATTATTATTAAATAGCTTTAGGACTCATTTAGGAGTAAAATATTTAAATGCTCTTAAGTTTTAGGATGACTTACTCACACATTCTTGAACGAAACGAGAAATAATAATTGTAAAAACAACATTCTAATAATATATTTAAGCATTTATATAAAAATTTGGATACAATTATTGAGTTAATTCTCAGCGTACTTAAGCTCATGCTTTCAAATTGTTTGACCATGAACTATTCCTTTATACATAACTCGATGCATTTCACATATTATCTTTCCATTTGAAATTACAATTTGTTTCCATGATTAGGATATAACAGCCTCTAGGAGACCCAAAGTGTTTAAAAAGGTTAAAAAGGCTATACTTCCTAAAACATAAATATCCTATTAATATTAAGATGAAACCGTACACCAATTTCATCTAACAAGGGTGCATGTATGCACAAAAGCACTGGCTTCGGCTTATGAGGCTCTGTCAATTAAGGCTCTATTGAAAAGAAATTTAAGGACAAATTTTACATCCATGTAGTTGAAAATGCAACGTTACTTCAAAGTGGATAGCCTCCACCTAGCCTTGAGAGACCCGCTTATTGTCCCTTATAGCTCTCTATATTACAAAGTTCCTTTTTTTGTCATGGAGCACATAACTACAATCTTAAACTAAAACTTGGATCCTACCATTTAATGAAAATATCATAAAGAGAGAAAAAATAACAAAAAATATATAAACATGAGACACCGACACAGGTTCCATCAAGACCCGATCCTCCCTGCAAATGTCACGGGTAGTGTTTCATTATTACCTTGGTGATGTGCAAAGATTTGCCCAACAAATACATGAATAAGGCTACCCTCTCACAAGAGCTCATAACCCATGCTTTTGTAGGTTGCAACCTAAATAATATTGTCTAGCACTTGTGAATTCCATGCACCATTTCAGCAAACCTTTGCAGGGATACCCCAAAGAAGATGGAAAACGTGCACACGTAGGATTAGTTTCAAAAGATCGATTAGAAGAAAATTAAGACCATCATCACTTAGGAGTATTTAAAAGTGCACTCAACCATACAAATATGAGAAATGTGCCCCTAATGGAAGTAATATACAATAACGCTTAAATCTAGTGTGCCATCTGAGCAAACCCTTCCGGGAATACCCCAAAGCAGATAGGACAATCGCTCTCTCTCTCATGAAACATTTAATGTAAGAGAACGAGCACATTCATTGACCAACCACATATACAATAACGCTCAAATCCCATGTGCCATCTGAGCAACCCTTCTAGTAATTCTCCAAAGCAGATAGGACTAGCACACACTCACTAATGAAACATTTAATTAAAAAGAATAGGTGGAATGCACAAAAGCAAAGTACAATGAAAACATTCCACAATGTTCTCATAGATAAAATCGAATGTATAGAAGCACACCTTGCTCCAAACAAAAAGTGTTTTTGCAAAGTGCAAAGGATAAATTCAATTCATAACATTCACTTCAAGGCCTTGGGGCTCTAACGAGAATACTTTTCATTGGTTTTGTTAATCTAACCAGCCTTTCAATGACACTAAATGGGAATCTCCAAACACTGAAATCATAGGAAAATACAAATTTGAATCATGAATGAAAAATGTAGCAATATACGGGATAGATTATAGTACCCTCAAAGTCCTGGCGGACTCATGGCTTAGTCGTCAACAAGAGGACGTGGATCACTGTGGACAAGCCTTGTACTAGGATGACTAACATGCTCACCTGCAACTACTACGGCACGTGAATGACTGTTCATCCAAGTGTGTTACACTTTGATGCCACCGAATCCATATCATTGTTCTTCAGAGTAATCCTGGATGGGGGCCTATATGCAGCAACCAGCTTATGTTGCAGTTGAGGTTGTTTATCGCTTTCAAAGAAAACTAGATTCCCTAATTCCATTGGCAAGTAAATCAAGCGGGGTGCATCTATCACTCGCATGTCTTATAGTCATTTTAGTTTTCCCATTGTGGTCGGAATCCTCTGCATCCAAGCGTAGCTATGTAGATGAAGGACCACCAACTTGCCAAGCTACCCAAATGAAGTGCTCCGGAACTCCATTAGTCCAGGAGATACAATTGGCCAAGCTCAGGGGGAAACTACAAGATCAAAAGACGATTATACCACAATAGCAAGTGAGACTCACGACGACAATTCATTGTGTACATCTAAGAAAAATGAAGAATGACGAAGCACTTGAGCATGACTCAAATCGTAGTGCTAGAATTTGAGAGAAAAGAGAGGTGTGCACGTTTTTTTGTGCTACAATTAGAGTGGAGATCTAAGAATCGCAAACTCCTTGTCAAGGGTGGACACCAATTGCCATTAACCTTGTGCGTATAATTTGAAGGCTTTGCATCTCACCTAGAACATTTGCATCTCTATCTTTCTTGTGTTCTTGACTATATGTAGTCCTTGCACTTGTTGATCGAAGTGTTCGACCGAATTTAAAACCAAAAAAATATTTCTCTTTTATTCCTATTCTCCTGAGATGGAGGCAACCATGGAATCTTGTTGATGTGTTGTTTGCACGTCTCCTCAAACCAGAGAAGAGCTAAGGTTCATTTGCTTTCAGATTGAAACACAATGTATGCTTTGTCTCACAAATTGTAATCCACCAGGCATCTTGTGGCAATTCAACGCCTCCCTGCTGAAATAGATGTTCACCTGTTCTAGTCGTACAAGTGGATGACCCAGTTGTTCTTCGTTGTCGTCCTTCAATTCTTTATCCACATCAACCCATCTTCCTTATCCTCTACTTCGCAGGGCACTTATGTCACCTACGGGGTCATCGACCACTTGCGCTTTGAAGCAACTAGTTGAAACTCAGTTATGATATCCGATTTCGAATTCGGCTTCTGGATGTGGATCGTTGATCACCTCATTCTCTTGCAAAGCTACCGAGTTTCCCAACAAACCTTCCCAACCCATCAAAGCTTGTGCTAGTGTCCAGATTGGAGGATGACGTCAGAGAAAAAGGTCCATGTTCTGCAAACGAGAAGCCGAGTTAGTGGGCTCTCAATTTCAAAAAGAGGCTCAAAATCAAGTAATTTCTTCAACTACTCGGAAAATGCCAAACCAATATGGAAGTGCTGAAACCATATATGAAGGTTCCAATTAGCAGTACTTCTCACCTTCCGTCTCCACTTTCAGCACATGGAGATGGGGGAGGAGGAGAGTGCCCTTCAAATCAGAGGTCATGAGCATACACACATGTTTGCATCATCAAAAAACTGATTGGTTATTGATATTTCTCGAGTTGCAACCAAATTGCCTTTGATCGGGATGGGCATTGCAGCGATTAAGGGCACCACGCAAGACTTGAATCAGGAGCTAATCATCTTGGTTGGGCAAGCATGCATATTAGAGAAGGAGAAGAGGTACAGGTGAGAAATTGAGAACCTGGCGCTGTGTTTATGATCGACTGTAGGTGGCGTTTGCCATTTGCTTGATTTGCACGGAGTTGATTGTGGGGCTTTGCAATACGTAGCAACGTCTGAGTCCTCCTCAGAGGAATTGAAACTGAGAGCAATGTTAATGTTAGACACTCTGCTTTTGGGTTTGCCATGCAGAAGGCAAATCATAAAGACAAAATGAGGACACATTTTCTCACCTCTTGCCAAGCCAAGAGCCTTCCGCCATAGCTCACATCACTCAGAGTCTGAGTCCTCTCGAATTGTGGCAAGTTTGAGGTCCGCTAACACCCCCCAGACGCGTGCTTCTTGGTAAAGGCCGATCCTTCTTCTTTGGAAACTCCAAGATCTCGTCGTCGCTGTCGCTTGAATCCTCCTCCTTAAATACTACGCGCTTGGGTTAATGCAATAGCTTCCCCAATGAACTTCTTGCTCACCATAACCATTTTGTTTGCAAAAGGGGCAGCATCAGGACTCCTCTCATAGCCGGCGGACCTCCGCACAGAATTCAACGGCGTTTTCTCCGACGACGCTGGGACAATGCTTGGAGACTCAATGACAGATCTGAGATTGCGGCACTTACTAGCAGGGACGACCAGCGGAGAATTATCGTTGCCAGCAAGCGAGGGTGACGACCACATGCAATTCATTGACAGGCTCGTTTTAGATTGTTTGCTGAGTGATAAGGGCCATAACTTGTGACTCTGTTCAAACGGGATTGCGACCTTATGAGGTGGTGCTGGTCTTGAGATGTCAGTTTCCCGCTTGATTCTAGCTTTAACATGTGTACTCCCCCAATAACCGTGGTAGAACTTGAATCAGTAAGATACTTTACAACGAAAGATCGTCGTTGATTCAAAAGTTTATGAAATTCAGAGCCCAATCCAATGTGATTAGCTCAAGACCACTGAGACAGCCCCGCATCATCGCATCAATCATCGCATGTATTGAAACTCTTGTTCCATTTGCAACCTACTGTCTTGTCTCAGAATGTAGATGAATTGATTCTGAATCATACCTGTTGTGTGCAGGGAGGGAATTTTTCTCGGACCGTATGCATTCGGTCGCAACTCTGCGTATATGGAGAATATTTTTTTGAAGCAAAGCATTCCTGTGCTAGAGACAGTGGATGATATGGGCCTACTCGTAGGGCACGAGCTTGATCTACAGGCGGAAGGTCTTAGCGATAGCGGCAATGGGGATCTGTGTTCCATTTATAGCAGGTGATCGTAATGCTATCGCTTCAGCGCAGAGGCTCTCAGCTATAGTGATCGGCATAGGCGCGCATGAGTTTAGCGTTGTGCTTACGCTCTTTGGTGACAGAAGGCAGTCTACAGCCGTCGGTAAGATTCCAGCGCTCCCATGATAGGGGTCTGCTGCAGATGACCACACGAGGATGAGCGGGGTGGAGCTTGCTTTAGAGGTCCATTTGGAAGGTTTATCAAAGAAAACGCGCTACCGGTCGTTTGGCGTCTCTCCTACAGACCACGACGGTGATCGAGTCACGGCCTACAAGATTTTCCTGTGAAAACGTTATGAAAGCGAGCAAATTACAGAGACCCACTTCCGTTGTGGGAGTAGTTTAACGTACAGGCAGGACAACACTATAGCTGAGGATCGTTCCAGGCCCAAGATCTCAACAGCAGTAGGACATAAATTCAGGTATTGCGCGCGAAGGGAAGGCAGCTTCTGATAGGATGTTTGTGCCTTTTATTTTATTCATGGGGCTGTCTATCCACGGCTTTTCCAGTGCTGGCTCGAATGCCAGCAGAGCGTAAGCTTCTCACGGCCGACGTTGGTCAAATGGTCATGTCTACTGCAGCGGCGGTGAATGATATCCTTGTCTGGAGTCTCTGAGCTTTGGCAGTTGCTTTGTTGGGCACAGAGAGAAGCCCTCTCATTGCAATCTGGGTGCTGCTCTGCAGGTCGCTTATGTGATCTTCTTTTGCCTCCTCCCGCGCTACGGGACTTAAAGGCAGACACAGGAGTAGCTTCTACATCGGTGCGCTTCCTCTTGTTTGGGCTCCATCGCTTTGGACCTTAACGCCTTAGGCCCCTTCATCCCCAGAGTCTCTTTCAGAGTCCGGAGCAGCTTCCACGCTTTTCTTCTCCCTCCTAAATTCTGACTTCTCCTAACCATGGCTAAGAAAGGGGAGAGGGGTAATGGCGAAGTGTAAGGTGGACCGATATGGCCATGGCGAGAGCTATGGAGAGGGAGGGAGCATCACAAAGGGGAGATGAATTCACGTGCCAATAATAACACTCGGGATGAAATCCATGTGTGGGAGTTCCTAACCCAAAAATGGAGTTTGGGAATTTAAATTAAAAACACAAATAATCACAAAACTTTGGGCCAACCCAATCCTTAAGCACTCTCTCTAGGAGAGGAGTGTTAATAAACTTATAATATTGCAACAAACAAGGAATGAGGCAACTACCATTCTTGAAAATACACATTATGTTTTGATTGTCTTGTTGTAAAGTTAATGATTAGTTAATGCTTCCTTTGAGTTAAACATGACATAATGATGCACCAAATATTATCCAAACTACTTGTAAATTTCCCAATGGAGAAATAAATACTATACACTTTTGAATATTCTTGTAATAAGGAAAAATATCTAATAATAAGTTTTAGAAATAAAAATTTGTGGTTATATAAGTGACAACTAAATTCGTGCTATATTATCCATAAGGCTCATATTTAGAATAAAATTTTCTATTATAAGCTGCAATCATGTTTGAACACCAAAAATCAACTCAAACATAGGGTTGAAAGATTTCTCACCCTACAAGGCTCTCTAGATTCAATGTTGTATTCAATTGTGTTTATATAAAGGCCATAAAAGTCAAGGGTATAGAGGAAGATTAGGGATGCAATTATGAAAATAATAGAGATTTGATTTACATGGCTTATGCTATGGGGAAGATTATAGTTTGTAGTGGTTGCATGTTAGTGGTTCTCTCTTTTTTAACCAATGAGTAGGGTCCAAAGGCTAATTTTTAAATAGCTCTATGTTGGCTATGACCCCTTTCCAAGGCAATGTTGAGTTGTCCTATTTCCTTTCTTAATGGATGTTACGGAATTGTATTTCTGATATTTCTTGCTATGGAAATTATTTTATTTTAGTCAAGTGTGACTATAGCAAAGTATTCCATAGGAGCGCACCGGATGCGGCGGGGGTCCTAGTGGATGCTTTGTGGGGTTTAGTTGGGGACACCTAACTATTTGTGTTTTTGCTAGGCTAGTGGTTAGTATTGTGGATGATTCCATGTTAATACTAATGTCGCTAGTGTTATTGGTGCTATTGCAATTGATCGCAAGGTGTGTATTTTGATGTTTGTTTATCAAGCGTACAATTGTGTTGGGATTAGTTTGTCTGATGATTCATCAATTGATTGCAACAACTAACACAATTGGAGACTTGAGTATAGATGATGAGTTGGATAACGAGGAACGGAGAAAAGGCCATGGGCCATATTGTAAAGTAATGAATTTTAAGTCGTGGGCTAATTTATTTTATAAATTGTGGATGAGGGCATATTAAACGGCCCATGTTGGCTTGTTCAAAGCGTTTGTGCTGGTTCTTTTGAGTGGTTGGATCTCACGTAAGAAATTTATGGTTGTTTCTTTTCACTGAATATTGTCAATGAATTGGTAGAAGCAGTTTTTGGATAGAAAGATGAACATCCACGACCAGGGATGACTTAACCTTAGGGCATTAGGACAGTAAAGATTCGTATTCTTATAGAATTGATGATATTTAGGACAAAAGAGATACGTATCTATTTCCATAGTTTTTATTTATCTATATTTTCATTTTCCTTACTCTTATTGAAATACTCATATAGAGACAAGAAAGAATGGTATGGTGACGGAAGGGAACGATTGAATTTGAAGAAGAGTGATACATCAAATTAAAATAGCATGAAAAAGAGAATAAAATATGATAGCCTATATGGAATCTAGGATAATCTAGGTGAGCTAAGAGTTGGTATGATTAAATAAGCATGATTATTTCAGCTAAGAGTTTGTTATGATTAAATAAGCATGATTATGTGCATTAATAAGGATAAGAAGACGTATATCCTATGGGATGTATGAAATAAGAAATACAATTACGTAGAGGGCTTGTATCCTCATAGCTTGCTTGAGTAAATGCCAATCCTAGCTTAATTATAGATAACAAAATTCTTATTGTGTGATACATATGGTATGCTTCGATAAAGTGTTCTATTAATGTGAACTGAATCGAAGAAAATTAAAGAGAAGAAAAAGCATATGACATTTTTGCTAAGCAAGAGGTTAGGCATGATTGTTTGGTGGTGGTAAGCTTTTCGCTCTAGTAGTTTCTTTATGGAATTGCTTTTATAGATAATTAAAAAAACAGTTGGTATGTTAGATAATATCTTCTATGTATTTCAAGCAGCTGAAGAAAATACATATTGGATCATTACTAGCTACAAAGTTAAATCAGAAACTTTGATGTGGGATTAGATAATGACGTACATATACCCTTCTGTTGATCACAGAATAGTATATGTCACTTATTGCTACTCTTATCAAAAGAAAAAAGAATTACGCTTTGTATTTGTTATTATTTCTCAATATCATACTAGTATGGAATGGTATAGATATTGAGGAATATGACAAATATAATTATTGAATAACATAAGCAATGAATAGATGTGGTATAGTGCTTTCTCTTAGTACCAGATAAGAATAATAATAATCTTTTATAAGTTTTGAATTGGCTAAATTTTGGTTAATGAGAGCCTAATATCTCTTGAAGAAATTTTTTGACCATCATGATACTTGATGAATATCCAAGAGATTACTCTTCACATCTCGAGTTGTTGACTCCGAAAGTCAAATACACAACTAAGGTCAGTTGCAATTCAAGCAAGAGGGATGTTACAGAATTGTATTTCTGATATTTCTTACTATGGAAATTATTTTATTTTAGTCAAGTGTGACTATGGCAAAGTATTCCATAGGAGCACACCGAACGCAGCGTGGGTCCTAGTGGATGCTTTGTGGGGTTTAGTTGGGGATGCCTAACTACCTATGTTTTTGCCAAGCTAGATGGTTAGTATTGTGGGTGATTCCATGTTAATACTAATGTCGCTAGTGTTACTAGTGCTATTTGATAGCAAGGTGTGTATTTTGATGTTTGTATATCAAGCGTACAATTGTGTTGGGATTAGTTGGTGTAATGATTCATCAATTGATTGTAACAACTAACACAATTGGCGACTTGAGTATAGATGATGAGTTGGATAACGAGGGATAGAGATGGTGAAGG
This sequence comes from Dipteris shenzhenensis, assembly GCF_047967505.1. NCBI lineage: Eukaryota > Viridiplantae > Streptophyta > Polypodiopsida > Gleicheniales > Dipteridaceae > Dipteris > Dipteris shenzhenensis. The sequence goes on from NC_141608.1 coordinate 13,807,075, forward strand.
TGATTTGGATTGATCGAAGTATATCTAATGCTATCAGAGGTGACATGGGATAGGTATAGTAGTGGGTTTGAGGCAATGTAAGTACTAAGGATTGTTTGTATGTACTTAAGATTCATTTATAATTAAATGTTGCCTTTAGCATGAGAGGTTAAGGTTCTTAAATGTATGATAGTGGGTTCCATTCAATGGTCCCCCTACACTTATTGGCCCTTCTCCCTCTTCCACCTCTTTCCTCCTCCCTTTTCATTCATGTTTCTCTCCCCATATGTATTTTATGTTCACTTGCTTTTTTCTATCCTAATTTATTGTATTCTAGTTTATTGTCATTTTGTGTTACTTTAAAGACATCTATATTATACACAATCGATGTTGTTATCTCTTTAGAAATTGATGCTCTCTCTCTCTACACATGTCAATCTTCAAGAAAGCTTTAAAAAATGAGGTTTTTAGAAATGAAGAAATTGCAAGTTGCTTGGCAAATGGGACGGGAGGCAAATGAACATGCAACTACCATATGGCGATTTAGCTATGCACATGGACTAGAGCAAAGAAGGCAACCATTTGTGCTTTCCATGTGGCTACAGGCTATCCATCGAAACTTGAATCATCCCGTACACATTTAGGTAGTGAACCCAAGCCCACTTTCATCACACTTAAGAGCCTTGACCACTAGGCTAACAAACCAATAGTGATACTTTCTCCACCACCTAAACTATAATCTAAGACTACTCCTTTATTTTGTATATCTTTCACACTTGCTAGGAACTCCACTTTCCACGAGGTGTAATCATGTTGTGCCACAACAACATGCAGGTCTCCTACGAAGTTTGAGAACACATGGCATGACGTAGTGAGGCAAAAACTCTTGTTCTGGCATGTGAAAAACACGCACCTTCAAATAAGAAATGAACGTATAACGTGCGCCTCAGAAAAGAAATACACCGAATTTCTGGGTTTTGAAATTCTGAGAGGAAACCTTTACTATAGCCTTCCCCACACAAGTCAGGTGAGGTCAGGCAAAAAACATCGAAATAATGAAGGCAGAGATCTCGGGCAGATCATGTGCTCTCTTGTGCTAACACACGGGGATTTCAGTGGTTGTGCCACCTTGTTTGAGACTTCGATGCCACGTAGGAGCCCCAGTTCTCACATAAATGCGGTGGGGTCGGAGTTTGTGCGATTGGGTGGCTCGAAATTAACCACGTGAGTTAGTGTAAACACCACATAAGATTTTGAACGCATGACCTGAATTTAGAAGCCCAAAGTTTAAACCATTTAAGACGTACCGTTCCTATTTCCTCCCATCAAGGACTTCATCGAGCACTAGGGTTAATTTTGTAATTGTCTCCCATTATCATGAAGCTCGATGTTAATGTTCTCCGATACCTTTCCAAAGATGAGTTTCGAGTGCTCACAGCTGTGGAAATGGGCATGAAGAATGTGAGTCTCTGCATCTTGCTTTCTGTGTAGTCTTTAGCTTCGATTGCGTAGCACCGGTGATTTTGTGTTTTTCGGGAATCGGGAACGATCGTCTTTCCGTTGCTTACGATAAAAACCATGCCGAAGTTGAATGTCGTTAAATACACATTTAATGATATTTTACAAGCTTCGGTAGCACACACGATATATTGTTATTTTGATTGCTGTATTGGCTTTGTGCAGCATGAAATTGTACCAACGGAGCTGGTCGAACGTATAGCTGGCCTCAAGTATGATTAATCTCTAAGTAGTCATTCTCTAATCTAGCTTTTTTTTAAATGCATCGATCTATGGGACCTGTTTTACCCATTTTTATGGTTCGATTCGATGATATTTCTTTTTCCAGGCACGGGGGAGCTTACAAGAATGTCAAGACTTTGTTGAAGCACAAGCTAGTTCACCATGATTCCTCCAAATGTTAGATTCCTCTGATATCATAGAAATGGATAACCTTGGACTTACATGGCATGCTAGAAATGTTACCCAATTTTTATGGGCTCTCCTCATTGTCTATATTTTGTTTCGTTACAGATGATGGTTATCGGTTGACCAACTTAGGTTATGACTTTTTGGCCATAAAGACAATGGTGAATCGAGGCCTTATAGTGGGTGTTGGGCGTCAAATAGGTGTGGGAAAGGAATCTGGTATATTCTTTTAACTCTTTAAAGTCTTGATCTATTCATGACATATTCGCAATCTGTCATGACCTTTCGCTTGGAAATAGTTGTGCTGGTTCACTACATGTTTAGAAGTTAATGCTTACTTTATGTAGATATTAATGTTGATGTTCGTTTCAAGTGAGATTTTGGACCAAATATTAGTGATTAAAAAATCTGGCATCAGCGTAGTTGAGGATGGGCCAGGTGCTCTACATGTCTATGCAGTAGCTGAATTTTGACTTGCTCCATGGCACTGCCGCATCATCAGGTTTCCAAATCCTAATTGTACACAAGGCTTTTTTTCCCAAAAGGGAAGCTGTATATCAGTTACATGGAATTTGGGAAAACTTAGAATAACAAATCAAAGGCATACCTCCCGTCAACACTCTTGTATGAATCAAAGCATGAACGTCTCGTATTCCCCTCCCACATCATCCTGTAGAGCTTGCACAAACTTTTTGAACTATGACAGCACAATTTCAACCCTCTGACAGCCTCATTGCCAATAAGAGACACGTCTTTGCCAATACCTCCAGAGTGGAAGGCACATCTTTCTTCTGATCCAACCCTCTCAATGAAAGGATGGCATTACAGCTAATGTAATACTCAGTAATAATCCTATTTCTGAGTTCTTTTTGTTCTCTGTTTGGAACTGACATGAAAAATTAGATTAGCTCTGAGATTGGAAGGGAGTTCTAACTTATAAGCTGCATCATCGATTTTCTAAATGATGTGGAAACAACTGCAATTGTGGGAAATCTTTGGATAAACACATAAGAGATAGCGTTTCTGATCACACAAAACTTTGCTTTGTCTTGAGCATGCTTATGAAATCTTTAGTCTGTACTAACATCTCTTGCATAAGATTGGTATCCTTACATAAGTATAAATGGATTAAATCTTTTAGCCGAATGCTTAGCACTATTATAGGCAGATCCCATCATTGGAAGGTACGTCTCCCAGTTTGATGGTTTCTTGGAGACATGCTCTAAGCAATATTCTCCACTACTTGATTCATTGTCTTTGTTTGCCCATCAGATTGAGGATGATCAGTTGAGCTTAGCCTTTATTTAGTTTCTAATTCCTCAAAGACCGCTTGCCAGAAGTGTTCAGTAAGGTCATCATTAGGCAAACCATAAAGTCTAAAGAGTTGTTCATTAAATTGCTGTTCTAAATCTGGTGCTTTTACGTTTGTCCTAGTAGGTATAAATCAGGCAAGTTTGGTATGTCAGTCATCATGTCCTTTGTTTTCTGCGGTAAGTGTGACAAAATCCATAAATACAGTTTCCCATACAACATCGGGAATATGTAGAGGATGCAACATGTCTTTAATTCAAAGCATTCTACCTTGTTAATTTGACATTGTTGATATTTTGCCAGATAGTCCTGGATATACACTTTTATTTTGATCCGATAAAAGTTTTGCTTGACCAAGCCATAGGTCCATTTTATACGAGGATGACCTGCACTAGGACTGTCATGACAATTCATATAAGATTATTTTTAAAATGTCATCCTTCTCAGGTATTTACGCTTTTCGTTTATGGAATAACAATCCATCATGGATGTATACTGATTTCTAAGCTCATTCTCTAAAGGTAACATTTTCTCCATCATGAGAATGTTATCCACTCTAGAGTTACCATCGTGGACTTCGTGCCAGATCTGACCGAAATACATAGTCGCTTGCATTGGTAGGATCAAGTTTCTATCTCGCCTTTACGGTATCTAATCTGGAAATTAGCATTAACTTTGCGCATCTCCTTTTAAGTCAGGTTGGTTACAAAATAACTAAGGGTTTCATGATCAATCATCAACTATAACCTCAAAAGTTGAGCCATATAAATAAATGTCTCCATACCTTTAAGGCATGTATCACCGAATGTAGCTCTTTTTCTTTCATGTAAGACTTTAGCTGAGCATCATTCAACTTCTTACTTTTGAAGGTACCTGGTCTCTCGTCTTAAAATAGAGTAGCACTTATTGCAAAGTCACTTGGCTTGTAAGGATCTAAAATGGCTAGCATAAGTGCAATAGTAAGAAGATGTTTTCAAAGTTTTGAAACTATCGTTCAAATCATTATTCCAACTTATAGCTTGTGGCTTTTCTTGGGAGCCCCCTTAAGAAATTTGGTTAATGGGAGAGTTATTTGAGCATAATTCCGAAGGAATACGGTAAAGTCTAGAGCCTATAACCGTCTGAGGGATAGGCCATTCCAATATCTTTCTAACCTTGGCACCATTTATACCATGGTTACTACCAACATATGGGCTTTGCAGTGTGAGCTTGTGACATGTTGAGGGAGTAGGAGAGTGGAGACTCAAGCAATAGATCACTGTCATGCGTGGGTATAAATGTCAACAAAATGCCCAGAATTGATGTGAATTTGGACTTAAGCGTTTTGTTAACGTGCATAATTTCAAATGTTAGATGTTTCAAACGTTTGGAGTTGTGCTATCAAAGCACCGTTTTTTGGAGTTTTGAAACGTGCTTTTAAAAAAATGTTTCCAAACTTTTGATAACCCTATCAAACGAGGCAACTTTTGCAGTTCTGTGCATGGGAAAAATTCCAGCCTCTAATCTTCAGGTAAATTTGGAAGAATGTGCATTCTAATTATGTAACTTGTAGGCTATCCAGGGTCACTCTAGAGTCTACAGATGTTTTGTTTTTTCTTAGCTATGTAGTAACTAGTTAGTAGTTGAGGGTCAAGACTTGACATTGGGGCCTCATTGATCAATGTGACAACTAGTTAGTAGTGAGTAGTCAAGGGTCAAGACTTGACATTGGGGCCTCATTGATCAATGCGAACTTGGAAGTTTGAAGTCACATTGATATTTTGCAACTTGTCAGGTGGAACGTGTAGGCTATTTTTTGAGGAATGGGGTTTCATATTTGACTTTGTAATTTTGTTTTCAATTTATGGGTCCAGGCCCCGAGCTTTGTAATTGTACGATTGGATACTTTCTAGACTTACAACGGAATATATTCTTTGACTTCAGTAGGTTCATCATATGAACTACTGATATATTCTTTGGCCGATCTCTTGGCTTTCTCAAAGGTTAACTTTCAATCTTATGATCTGTAGTGAGGTGGTACATGCCATAATTGTTCTTTTTAGCATGCTCATTTGCAACCTCTTGAGGTTGGTCCTTGCTTGGAGTTTCTTCCCCTTTAATTTGGACATTGGGGTGTTCTCATTTCTTGGCTCTTGGACCTTGTCCTCCTTAAAGGGGCCTTCACACTCATAATTGGGGTGATTAATTCGCGTAGTTGTATGCCCCAATTTGGAGTGAATTCATGATGAACATATGTGGTCTTTTACTATTATGATATAAAATCTTAGACCACTTATCGAAACTTTACCTTGGTTTTTCAAACTTTTCAAACGTTTGGAAAGTCCAAACGTTTGATTGTAACTATGATTTATATGAATTTCATCAGCAGAGATTATAGCCAAGATACAAGTTGTGACGCCTCATACAAGTTCTTCTACATCCTTAGAATATCAAGAACAATTCTAAGATGTATATCATGCTTCGCCAATGTTTTACTATAAAGTAGGATATCATCTAAAAACACCACTACAAACTTGTCCAAATAAGGCTGGAATAAATCATGGTTCATTTGTTTAAAGGTGGTAGGGCATTCATGAGACTAAATGCCAAGACTAGGGATTCATAGTTTCTAAACCTAGTTTTATAAACATCCTCTTCATCAATTTTTATTTGATGATACCCAGGTACGTAGATCAATTTTAGCAAAATATTTAGCAATTGCTAATCGATCCACGATGTCATCCATTTTATTTTTATTTCTGATTGTGAGCTTATTCAATTTCACATAATTAACACACATATGTACCCCGTCATCCTTCTTATCAACTAATAATATTTGGATTGCGGATTCGCTTCGTCTATATGACCCATGGTCAAATATTCTTTAATTTGCCTTGTTATCTTCTTCAAATTTAGCTGATAAAGATTCCTAAAAACAGGTTGAGTGCTAGAAAGTAGATCATTTTTATGGTTGACACCTCAAGCGATTGGTAACCCATAACACAATGCTTTTGGAAATACATCAGCATAATCATTTTTAATTCTTTTGATTAATTTGTATTTGGTGATACCAAGTATGTAGATCAATTTAGTAAAATATTTAGCACCTGCTAATCGATGCACGAGGTCATGCATTTTATTTTTATTTTTGATTGCAAGCTTATTCAATTTCATATAATTAATACACATACATATCCTGCCATCCTTCTTATCATATAATAATATTGGTGCATCCCATGGGGATTTACTTTGCCTAATATGACCCATTATCAAATATTTCTTAATTTGTCTTGTTTCTCATCTTTTTTCTTCAAATTTGGCTGATAAGGATTCATAAAAATAGGTGGAGTGCCAGAAAGTGGTTCAATTTTATGGTCAACACCTCAAGCAAGTGGTAACCCATAAGGCAATTCTACTGGAAATAGATCAGTGTAATCATTCTTTATTCTTTTGATTAATAATTCCTCAGAATTATTTCTGTATGACATACAATAAGACACTAAAAAGAAAAAGGAACGGCTGTATGTTAGGTCTAAAAAAGAAATGGCTATATATATATTAGACGGCTTCAAATCAGCATCATGTGGTACATTTAATGCTTCCAAAGCATTTAATACTAAAAAATGGTTTAACAACATTACTTTTGACGATAATCACGTCCATTTTGAACAAAATGAATGGCATGTCTGTTATGTCTACCTGGCTAGTGTTATGGAGGCTAGGTTAGCCCAAGGTCATGTGTTCTAACCATGGAACAGTTAGGACACGTGGTACCTTTGGTACACTGAGGGGAGTCTTAGGCTTGAGACACCCTACATCTATATAAGGGAGAGCCATTGCTCACTTGGGTCATTCTTCGGAGTCTAGCCTCTTGCGAATGCCCAGCTAGGTTGAGACCTGTATAGGCCTGTGTATCCCTAATAACATCTGTGCACGGATGGGGCTGCATGGTGTGGGACGCATTGCCTTACTTGGGATGGACTATAGTCGGAGGTTGCCTGATCTCTAGCTGGGGGTGATCCACTTATGACTTCCATCATCTAGACAGTTTACTGGTCTTCTTCCATTGTTGGAGTCTCTGCATCAGTTTATGATCAATGAAAGTAGGAGTAGATCCAGGGTAAAAAAGGATGCGTACATGATGACCTAAGATTGTACTGTTAATTATAATTAAATCATTCATAACACTGACTACATTCCAAATCTAAAATTTCAATAGAGGAAACCATTGATCCACTTATGACTTCCATCATCTAGACAGTTTACTGGTCTTCATGGAAGAATCCTTGCTCAAACATTTGTGTTGCATGCTCGTGAAATATAAACGTTCTTTGTGTGCCTTGGCCAACTTCGCAGGATTGGTTCTCTTCTTCGAACGGCTAGCATTAGGTTGTCTTTACTGAAAGTAGATAAAAATTTTCATTTGTTCTTGAAACCTCCATTCTTTTTTCTGGCAGGTGGCTGCAATTGTGTCATTATGTCTTTGCAAACTGTATTACATCTTCTAGAGATGAAATGTTGTTCCTACGAATTTCATTCTGCTAGTTCCGCTGAAGTCCTCTTATAGACATGTTATGAATTTTAAGAGGATCCCTAGTGGGTACTTCTACACTCAAATCACCGAAACTATTGGACATAGTGATCCAAACGTTGGGAGTTCATTTGCAAGCGTGCTAATTTATCAAGTGATTAACCTCATCGCCTTTTTGAAAGAATCCTTTACAAAAGACTTCATGAAATTCATCCCATATGAGGAGTTTGTCTTCAAATCTGGCACCATGTAAGGGCTTTATTCTCCTTCTTCTCCCCGTCAAACGTCTTGGGGACAAAAGAAGGACTCGCAGAAGTATTTTATCCATCTCCAAGTCGTAGGGGGGAGCTCCTGGTTATCCACCGTATTCTAGAGCATTTGGCTTTCTTAAATCCCATCAAGACCTTGACTAAAATACCAGAAGGTTTTCTTTATAACAAGTTACTTACATGCAAAGTTGTACAGAACACATACCTTAGTACTAGTAAAGGGGACTGTCTACCTCTTTTACTCGCGGTCCAAATCAATAATAAAGAGCTTCTGCAGAATTGCCCATTAGACTATTACCACGCTATCAGCCACACACGAATACCCCTGTTGAAATTTCTCTATTTCAGAGCTAATTCTATGTGCAAAGCTGCCAGCATTCAGGCAGGCTTCACTAAATCTGTTCCAGCACCCGCGGTCTGATGTTATGTAGTCTGTCCCCAACAGGTATTCTGCGCAGAAATCGCAGAGCCCAGAGTGTGCATGGGCAGGCTGGCCTCTGCTTCCACAGTCTGCTCGGTGTGTTGATACACGTGCGGAGATGGCAGACTGCACGTTGCACAGTCTGCCCTGTGTGCTCTTGTGCATGCACTGTCGGAAGTAATACCACCAGACTGCACTTGACTGCAGTGGTCCAGCACTTGCAGTCTACAGCAATCATGACCAAGTATAGCAAGGCTCTTTACTTGGTCCCTTAGACAAAGCTTTAGATGGGTGGAAAAATTAATGAGCTCGTAGTCCCTCTGATCATGAACAAACACTGTCTGCCCAAACTTCAAATGAAATCTGTCTCAACTTCCACCTTGGATCTGCAATGTAACTTTGCATTTCTGAAGCCTATCTTGACTCTCGCAAAGCGAGATCACCAAGAAGCCAAAAATCTGGTAATAAGGCTCGTCAGGCTTCATTTGTTTTCTTTGTGAATACAAACGAAGCCTGATGATTCTATGGCACCACATGGCTTTTGTTATGCCAAAGAGTTGGACTTCAACTGCGCATGATGAACCTAACAGCACGTTTTAGTATAGCTGTGCTGGGACACTCATTTGCTGTTGGGTCAAGCGAGAGAGACTAGTATGAAAATCTTTGTATGGATGCTCAAGTCTGTGTGAGTACATGGATATATATGTGTGAGAGAAAATGTTTATACCATGGTCTACACCCACCTTTTGTTGCTAATGACATTAATGGGGATGTCATATTATCTTTCAATCTTGTGGGTGTACTGTTATGAGGTGGAAACTTCATGTTTATTTTGTATGGAGAGGATGAGTTTGGGTGTGTTCCTAGACTCATCTAGAGATATTTATAGTTTAACATGTTTAAGGTGGAGGAACCAAAAGGTTGTCATTACCAATGGTAGAGAAGCTCACTAAATACAATAAACAATCAGACATTCCTTAGTTCTCCGTTTTTGGAACAGAATTTCCTTTGATTGTTTCCTAGTTTATTTTTGTATTCAGTTGCTGTGTGTACAAAAAGATGACGAGTTGCATATTTCATGTTTTGTGACATGTGTGAAGACATCTTTGAAGTCATAGCAGAGGATGGGCGAACTCTTGCTTTGAAACTGCACAGGCTAGGTCGCACATCATTCAGGGCTGTAAAGTCAAAGAGGGATTACTTGAAGCATCGTACGAGTTTCAATTGGCTTTATCTGTCTAGGCTTGCAGCATTAAAAGAATACGCTTTTATGAAGGTCTAGCCACTATCAATTTTCTACCTTTTTGTGTTAACCAAAGGTCTGAATATGAGATCCTGGATTGAGTTAAGTGCAAGAAATACGGTGTAAAAAGGTAGTTGACCTTATAATGCTCACATTTGCTTCTCAGGCATTGGGTGAGCATGGTTTTCCGGTACCTGAAGCAGTGGATTGGAATCGACACTGTGTCTTGATGTCACTTGTCTCTGGTTATCCCATGTAAGTATACCTTTGTTTTTTCCAATTATAATTTGATGCATCTTCTTGTAGCAGACATGCAAATCTCTGTTGAGGTTTTCAAATGCAGTTGTGAGCTGCTTCACTATGTACAAATATAGGTATAGTTGCGATAGCATGCAGAACAGTTAGCAGCATAGCTTTTGGGACAGCAAGGGGAGCAGCCAGATGAGCAGCAGTAAAGCAGCCGACATTCCATGTCTGTAACATTCATGCCAGCTATCTGCTGAATCTTATGCGCATGCATGTGCTAATTGACTGAGTACAGAAGCACAAATTAGTTGCTCAACTCATCCTTGGTTTGCCTCCCCCCCTTCCTGCATAAGGTTTGTTTCTGTATTGATGAACAAAAAGGCTCAAATGATTACAATTATAAGGCAGACTCCTCTATCCAAATGGGGGGAAGCCTGGAATTTCATGTGGGATGAACTGTGGGGTTGTTCCTTCTCTGGTCTTGCTGCTCTACAGGCTGCTGCCTGGTGCTTTTGAGTATGCTGAACACTGAGCTTGGTGATGGGAAATGGCCCCTTGAATAGAGCTGAACCAATGCGATATACAAATCCCCTCCTCCCCCCCTTCGTTCATGATCTCAAGTTCATAGCATAATACTCTCAAAAAAAGGGGATATACACGTTACAGTCATCTAATTCAGAGCTTTTGAACTGAACAGAAGAAAATGCAGAAGACCTAAAAACTTCTGAGACATCCGCGTTTAGTCATCAGAGCATCCGCTCTTAAAACTGTACACTGTGAACTTACATAATATAGGGAGTTATGCGGGAGTGATGCCCTCTGATTTAATATAATTTAAACATCAACATGGAAGAAGCAAAGGCAAATCCTGCCTTTACAAGTTGCCCCCTCTCAGTTAATTGACAGCCATCCAGATCTTGATCTTAACTGAAACCGATGACATTCCATATCTGTTCTTTGTTTCATACCAATTCGCCTCTCCAGATCTCATCGTCAATTGCATGGATAACAGCCTTCAGAATCTCTGTCGGTTCTGGTTTGAATTCAGGCGGGTATTATGATGCAAGTGTTGACTTTGCAGTTGATAGTAAGCTTCATGCATACAGTTGTTGCACAGTAGTGTGACAAGGCAAAATGTGGACTTCTACAAACTGGTGTGAATTAAGAAGCAAAGGTTACATGTACTCTCCCATGTCCTCACATACACTCCAAAATCCAAGAGCCACATGCACACTCAGAGTAGAACATTCGCATGCATGACTTTTCAGCCCATGCATGAGCATGCAAACTGACATGCAACACAAGGATACAAATGCATGACCATACAAGGAATTGAACTGTACACATGCAGTCCTTGGGCAGCTTTGCATGCTCAAACATGCAATCAATCACATGCATGCACTCGCATGCAAGACTTCCAACATGTGTGTGCAAAGCACAACCACATGCATTTACAACATTGAGAGGATTCGGCTAGTAGCTTCCATCCAAAAGCTTTGTCAACTGCCAAAACATGCCAGGAACACCTTCTAGATGCTGATCAGCCCCGATAGCTGCTGCGTGCATGGGTGAAAAAGACTCCATACTTTTGATTGCCATCACTTTGATCATAAGAAGGCTGTGCAAACAGCCAAAAAATGACACTCAAGACATCATAGCTCGGCCCAGGTAACAGCTCGTCTATCTCATGGCAATATGAGCCATGGCGAACAGCGCTTTGGGCATCCAAAACATGCGCTCGTGCTCAGTACATAGGTTCAATTCACAGGTGTAACAATGACACAAAGACTGCATCATCATGACTTGTAATATTGTGGTAGATGAATTCATACTTCAACGAATCAAACCTCTTCTCCACACACTAGAAAACATCTCAATTGGGAAGATGAGCCTCAATGAGATATTCATAGAAACCAATCTGCATGCATAGGATAAGCCGGGGGTTTCCATTTTTTGAGCGAAAACCCTCAAGCGATGAGTGGAAAAAGGTGGGAGGGGTCAAAATATATAGTCTCAAGTCATTTTTGGGGAGCTCAAAATTCCAAATTATTTCAAGGAATATGTAAGTAAATATGAAGTATTGATGAATAGAGATATCGGACATGCAAATTTCACCTTGTGAAGTTTTCGTCCAAGTTGCGGCCTGTTGATATTGTGATATTCTTTCTATCTTAAATGGTGCGTGGCCCTATCAGCTAGATTTAGATGCTCGTTTGGGAGAGACTAAAATGGAATCGTTTAGAATTCACACCTAGCCTTCATCATGGCTGAGTTTGCCCTTCACCTCGGGAGTGCCGACAAAAAACTCAGTACGAAGACTTTGTATAAAAGGATGCTCAAGTATGTGTAGGTGTTTGGATTTGTATGTGTGAGAGCATATTTTTATACTATGGTCTACACCCACTGTTGGGCGCTGATGACGTTGTGTGGATAAAAATGTAAAATGTTTTTTACGTGTTGCATGCTGATGGGTAGGTGCATAGCTATGTACATAGCTAGTTGGTGGTGGAAGTGAGCTATGGACACTCTCAAGAGGACTTTTCACTGATGATATATTTTCTTGAGACGGTAGATACTTCTACAGGGACTTCTGGGAGATGATGAAAAGCAGTGTAGATGCATCAGGCATCCTAGAACATGTAGAGTCCCTGTGTAACTGGTTTTGGGCTTGGGATATTTTTATCTTTAGATGTGTCCTTTTGTGGTCCTCAGTGAAGGTTTTTTTTGTCATTGAGGGAGCTTCCCGTTAATGTGGAGTCTACATTTGTGAAGTATATGTGCCCTGGGTGAGTGCCTATGACAAGTATGCGGGTTTTTATGGGCTTGAGGAGGTTTGTCATCAGTGAAATTTGAAGTGGAGGTGCTAGATTTTTGCCTTGGTACTAGTATTTCTTCAGTGTGTGGATAGAGTGGTCTTAAAAAATTATGACGTGGCTATTTGTGAGAGAAGGAAATCCATGCAAGCAAGCCTGGAAAGAGGAGCTTTCGGAGGAAGGAAAGAGCACGTACGTATGTGTATGTGTGTATATATATATATATATATATATATGTATATATGTATATGTGTGTGTGTGTGTGTGTGTGTGTGTGTGTGTGTGTGTATATATATATGTATATGTATATGTAAATGTATATGTATGTACATATACATATACATATACATATATATATGTATTTGTATATGTGTGTGTGTATACATATACATATATATATATAGACATATATATATGTATATATATATATATATATATATATATATATATATATATATAGACATATACATATATACATATATATATACATACACTTTTTTTAAAAGTAAAATCCAGTGCAGTGTATTTATGTTCTCATAAATTTACAAGATGGGAAGTCTCCAAAATGGAGAGTATCCCAAAGATCAGAAACATAGAAAGAAAAGCTCTATGCAAGAAGCATGTATATCACCCTCATGGCAGGCATCATATAAGGATTGCGGCAATGAGACTCGAAAAGATTCATATGACTTGTGAATCTGTCGACCCAAGTATGCCAAATTATGCTCACTCCAGATTGTCCAAAGAGCCCAATATCTCACCCATGAGAGAAATAGTGAGTATTTAGACAAAGACCTCATAAATCTGCCAAATAACCAAAAGTGTTTCCGAAATCTGTGACTCGGGAAACAGAGTCGAAGATGATCTGAAATTCTCCCAAGAAGGTTCCTAGAACCCGGGCAGTGCCAAAGCAAATGAGGGACAATCTTTGAAGGAGCCTGACATGGTAAACATGTGGATGGTGCCATGTGACGTTTGGCAAGTGTGATTCCCACTGACAATGTGCCTGTCATGCATCTCCAAAGAAAAAGTCTTTGTTTCAAAGGCATTTTACACTTCCATAATATTCGGAGATTCTTCCGCCACCGTGAGAGGGGCTTCCTGATATGCCACAGAGTATTAGCATATTACTGAATCCATGGAGTAGGTTGAAGAAGCCTGTAGGCTTTGATGGAGGTCAAGGTAGGCAGAGGAACAGGATGAGAGCATGTAGCATAGGGTTGCAATTGCCAATCCATAAGCCTGTGTGTGCTAGCCATAGGAGGAACAGGTAGAAAAGGAAGTAACAAATCAGCAATTTTTTTCCATATCGACCTATGATGCATTCCCAATGCATAGGAAGCAGTGGCTTGAGGGAAAGATAAGACATAGCCCTGATCATCTACCACATCATTGATGTATCTAATTCCCAATTTCATGAGATTATATGCCCGAACAGGTTCTTGTAAAGCAAGTGGAATGTCAAAGATGGCACTCCAATGAATACTTTCTTTCCTCATTGAGTTTGTCCCTGAGCGATTATCGGAAGCCCATTTGACCTTAGAAAGTACTTGTTTCCAATCAAGTATCAGAGCAGTAGAGAAAGGACAGCTAGGTATCTTCCCTACAAATCTCCCAATGACAACCTCCCAATGATCAGTAGTCCAATGGCCATAAGCAGATGTCCTCATGTTGACACACATGGATGCTATCATACAAGTCCATGGCTGTTGTTGATGGAAAAAAGCATGGAGCATAGTCACCTTCCTTGCAAGTACATGATATCATATATTGAGAACATTAAGTCCACCATGCATCCTAGGAGAGCACACCATTTCCATCTTCATCAGTCTCAATGCTTTCACAGCAGTTTTTGTCCTCCATAACAGCTCCATGGCTTGAGACATAAAGGCTGAAATATCTCTAGAGGACCAATATATACATACACACATATACATACATACATATATATACATACATACACACATATACATACATACATACATATATATACATCTCTAGAGGACCAATGGACTGTACTATATATACATACACACATATACATACATACATACATATACATACATACACACATATACATACATACATACATATAATATTATATATATAAATAATATTATATGTATGTATGTATGTATGTATTACATATATATATAATATTATATGTATGTATGTATGTATGTAACACACACACACACACACACACACACACACACACATATATGTATGCATGTATGTATGTATGTATATATATTATATATTATATATATGTATGTATGTATGTATGTGTACACACACACACACACACACACACACACACACACACTCTCACATATATATATATATATATATGTATGTATGTATTAGTGTTTCTATGGTTATGCTATATTTGTCTTGGGTGTGATGCCTGCTTAGAGGCTTCACCATTTAGGTCATTATATCAGGTTCTTTCAGTCTCATAGATCCTTTGATTGTTCGAAGTCTCTCTCTGTCTCTCTCTCATAATACCTGAACGTAGTTATGTTATGCTATTATAATAACTTGGGGTAGAGTTGTTGTACTCCCCCACAGACTCTCAGTCTCTAATTGATGTTGTAGTTTTTTTTTTGGTGTGTGTATTTTGTCCCATAGACTAATGAGGTCTTCGGAGGACATTTGACATCTTCGCCAACTCCCAGGTGACCATCAGAATGTCACCAGCCGCCATCTTCTCCATGAGTCTAGGGGTTTCTCATCTTGTATCGGCATTGTTATGATTATGGCTCTTTTTGTTATTTGTCATGGGTATACCAGTGGTTGCAAGGCATGCCTTTGCTCCTCCCCTTGCTTTTTGTAAAGCATTCATGAGCTGTTTTCTGCAGTAAGTCTGTCATGCATTCACTTATTTCTTGGCATGTGGAAGGCGTCTGACAGCGGGCTATTTCTTCTTCTAGTTTCTGTTCATATATGTGTGCCTTTTTATAATCCAATCTCAGCCTGGGTTGTGCAGGAATTTCCTGTTTTTTTACTATATGCTTTGTCCCTACGATGCCCATAGATATTGCTCCGTGATTGGAATCAATAGACTCCTCTTCAATCTTGAAGTGCTCAAGTATGTGTCTTTCATGCAGGTTCATGATCACATAATCAACTACGCTTGACCCTTGAGGAGTTTTGCATGTGTATCTCTTTGTTTCTTTGAAAGACGGGGTGCCATTGCAAATTTGCATTCCAAAGCATCCGCATAGGGCGAGGAGTTGCCTTCCCATTTGGGTGATTTCTCCGTCATCTCTGGATGTCCTTTTGCAGCCTTTTCTTTCTGCATTGTCCTCTTCCATTTCCTACATCCAAATATGATCTTTCCCTTCCACTCTTACCTTGTAATGATCCTGTCCTTGCGTTGAAGTCTCCGGCGAGGATAATTACATGCTCCGGCGAGGATAATTACATGCTCTTTAGAGAAAGAAAGAAGGTTTATTGAAAGTCTTTGAAAGACAGAAGGGTCTATGAAACTAAGAAAATCTGATACAACGAGATGAAGGGGTGGAGGCTCTAAGTAGGCATCAACGATTAGGAATGCAGAGTAGCAAAAAAAGCATGGACAACAGCAGACACAACCGAGAAGGAGGACAAAGCTAGAGCCTACAGAAAGTTGGTAAGAAACAAAAAAAGAGAGTTTCTCAAGAGCAAACAAACTGAGAGCTTTGATGAGCTGAAGCAAAATCCCAGAAAGTTTTTCCAAAAGCTACATGGCAGCACACCCCAAGAGAGGAAAGCATCATGGGAAGACATGATAGATTTTGTCAAAGGCCTCTATGAGAGAGAGGGAGAAGAGAGGGTCAATAATAACTTTTCCATCAAAGCTGTAAATGCTGTCATAACAGAGGAAGATGTGGGAAAGGGTTTGAAAAAGATAGCAAACGGAAAGGCTCCAAACACACAAGGGCTAGTGGCTGAAATGCTGAAATGGGGGGGTGAGAAGACAAAGAAAATGCTCACTACACTCATGAATCGAGCCTTAGAAGAATGCTTTCCCAAGGAATGGCAGCTTAGTAGGATCGCACCAATCCATAAGAGCGGGACAGCAAAGTGGCCAAAAACTACCGCACCATCATGGTGAATAGCCTAATGGCCAAGTTATATGGCACAATACTTGAGCAAAAACTCAGCAAATGGGCGGAAGAGCAAGGAGCCAGGGCAGCATCTCAGGCAGGGTTTCGTTAAATATTCGACAATAGACCACTTGGTTGCCATACGGGCTGCAACGGAGGGGGTCAAGAATAAGAAAGAAGTAGTCTGCTGTTGCTTTGTAGACTTTAAGAAAGAATTTGACACAGTTCCACGCAAAAAGCTATGGGAAAGACTTGAAAAGCTCAAAGTCTCTCAGGAGATCAAAGAAGCCACATACATGTTATATGAGAGAGTATTAGCTGAATTAGTGCAACCACTTGTAGATGGCACATGCTCTGAAGGAGAAGTCACCATAAGCAGTGACATAGGAGTCAAGCAAGGCTGCCCCCTCTCACCAACTCTCTTTGGTCTGTTCATTGATGAATTGGAAGAGTGGATGAGAACACACAGCGGCGAAGGTGTCGAGATTGCAGGCTATGCCCTCTTTGCTTATTTATGCAGATGATGTAGTCTTCTTCGCAAAAAGCAAGAAAGAGATGCAAACACATTTGGATACACGGGGAAAATTCTGCAAACACTGAGGAATGCAAGTCAACATATCCAAGACAAAAGTGATGGTGATTGGGACTCGGAATGAAAGGCATACTCTGCTCTCTGATCTAACGGTGACTGTTGTTGAGCCCTTGCTATAGCAAGGCACTCCTAAACCCAAGCATCTACATGCCTCTTCTGCTCTTCCCTCTGAAGAGCAGCCAACTGTTGGTGGATACCTATCTCTTGCCTGAGGATCTCACCTCTTCTTATACGAGCAATTGAATGATAAAAGTCACTAATATCTAATAGGATTGCAGCTATATCTGACAAGGAAAGCTTCCAATCGTGCATGTGAGATACCCAAGTCCACAACATTGCCTCTGTGAGACCTCTGCATAGAAGGCATCTGGAATCTTGATACTGCCAATAAACAGGTTGATTTCACTTTTGAGGGGGAGCCTCTGGATAGTGTCACTACATACAAATATTTGGGGCTGGAATTTGCAGATACTTACAAGTGGAATGCATGTGTGGAAAGAAGAATCTTGGGAGGTTTGAAAGCTTTATATAGCTTCCAAAACAAGTGCAGAAAGGCACACTTATGGAACTGGGAAATGAGAAAGTTTTTGTATACCATGCTCGTACTAAAAGTGGTCCTTTACGGGTGTCCAGCCTGGGCACCTGGGCTCTCTAGGGCATACTGGAACTGAATAGAGACTTTGCATAAACGATTTCTCATAGGGGTGAAGGCACAAACACCATACCCCATCTTGTTGGCTGAGACATGTATGATACCTCTCGAAGGAGAGGCATTGTGCCAATTCATGGCATACCTCAACAAAGTTGGAAAGATGGACGCCAATAGGATAACACACAAAGCAATGGAAGCTACACGAATCGCTGAAATGGATGGAATTATGGGGTATAACCGCTGCTGACATCCCCGAAGATGCATGTGAAATCAGGGGGTTAGTGACGCAGAGAATGCTACAGAAGCTATGGCAAGAACCAGGGGCAAAAATGCAGTTTTATAAGCAGGAAATCAATCCGATGGACAACTATGGAATGCAGAAATACCTCGGGAAAGACATATCAATATTTAAAATACATTTAATCTGTAAAATCAGAACCAGCTCACATGATCTCGAGGTGGAGAGGGGAAGATGAGCAAGACCCAGGGTACCAAGAGAGGAAAGAGTTTATAAAATCTGCCCTGTAGGAGAAGTAGAAAATGAGCAGCATGTTCTCCTAACATGTCGAGCATATGCGCAAATCAGAGAAAGTTATGGGGGCAATATAAGCAACCTGAAATCCCTACTGGAGTGGCCAGCCAAAGAGCTAGGCAACTACATAAAGGAAATTTTAGAATATCGCAACAAAGTACTTGGTCTAGCACACATGCTAGCACAACAAGTACTCACTGCATAGCACATTTATGCTATTTTCTTTCAATGGATGTAAACAATCACTACTTATTACACCACAACTCTGTTGTTCCTGTGCCATGTTTGAAATCTCTCCCTTGACTCCACCCTCCTCTATGTGGCATCACACCAGCTCTCTCTTCAATTCGCTGTCCTCCACAACCCTCCTCCAAGCTCCATGAACCTCCCTCTTGCTCATCCTGAACCTCATACTTCGTCCACGTTGCAGGTTTGGGATTAGCCTCCTTAGTATATAGTAAGAAGATTCATTTAGCAATTAATATCGCTTTAGCATGGTCTTTTTGCATGAGTGCTCAGTTAAGGTGACCCTATTAAAAGTATTTTAGACTACCTTAATTGTATTTAAGATTCATTTAGCATTTAATGTTGCCTTTAGCAAGAGATGTTTAAGGTTTTTCCATTCCATGTCCCCCCTACATCTATTGGCCCTTCCCCCTCTTTCACGTCTCTCCTCCTCCTCCCTTTTCATTCATCTTTATTTTAAGTCAATTTCTGTTACTTTACATTTTCTTAATACGGGGCCTTAGTGGTTGTGCCACCTTGTTTTCTAAGAGGAAGTAGGCTTGAATTTTTTCTCATGAAGTAGACTGAAATATCAATATATTGATGGGCTTAAACATTGAAGGACGTATGTTTATCCTTTGAAAGAATCTTACCTCTTGGGCATTGGTTGGATTTATTTTGTTTTGAAATACATTACATGAAAGAATGTTACCTCTTGGGCATTGTTTGGATTTATTTTGTTTTGAAATACATTATATGGAAGTTATGTATATAGGGACATGATCAGTCCAATAGGCCTTGGTTGTGCCTATGTGACTATTTTGTATGGCGTGCTTGTCCAAATGTGATCAATTTGGGATTTGTAAATTGTTATAGGGGCTGTGTTTGCAAGATATAGGTGGATTTGGTGCATGAGTGAACCTTGAAGTCAATGTTTAGGTCCTGAATTAGGCATGTTGGATAATTCAAAGGTTTTTGGTTGAATATCTCCTTATCTCCTTTACATATTCTAAGATTGTATTCAAATTGCATGCTTTCATATGATATATTACCATAACAATGATTGCTTGTCTTGAGTTTGGTTGGAAATGTGTTCTGATTAATTGGTGTAATTTGAAAGGTTAGACAAAGCTTGTTTTTGGATGACAATGCGATAACCATCTTGTCAAAGGTTGTTATTGTGAAATAATATTGTCTATTTATGTAGATGATAGGATCTCTAGTTCTTGTTTCATTAAGGCAAATTACATCTAATGCTTGAAGATCATAGTTACATTTGATGGTGGGATGCTAATAATCGCATGTTTAGGGTTTGTATAATGTTGTCAGTCCTAACTCAAGTTTTCGAATTGCCAAGATGTTGAGGTTGGTGTTTGATACATGTGTCCATGATCAATGTCCCCTAGATCCTAAAGGGTCTCACGAGGACGTTAACACAATCATATCATCTCTCTCTCTCTCTCTCTCTCTCTCTCTCTCTCTCTCTCTCCCCCCCCCCCCCTAAAGGGCTTTCCTGTGCTATAGCACGATAGATTGGACTGTGTTGCTCCCCTAAATGTCATCGGCCGCCTAACTAGCCCATCCCTCCTGTGGGGGAGTGACCACCTGCCAAATCTATTCAATGGTTCGTAGGACCTCCTTCTCATGGAACAACACATCTGGAATCCTCACCCCTTTCTAGGGGAGCCCCTAGCATGGATGTTCTAGATGTAATACAATACGAGAGTGGTTTGACATCATTGTGTTGGGAAGAATGTTGTGGTTGTTGCAGCTGTAACACAATAGGAGAGTGGTCCGACATCATTGTGTCAAATAGAATGCTAGACTAAACCCCCTATGCATGGGCCTAGGTAAAATCTATTCTAAAGCATCTATTTATTGATTATGATGAGGAGACGAAATCTAATGCAAGCTCATGCCTACCGGCCTTGTCGCTTGCTTACAACTCAACACCTATTGCATGCAATACACACGACACTCTAGGAACCCTATCAAAGAGCTAGCAAACACGATGCTCTCTCAGACGGCTCTATGACCTAGGCATGAAGCCTATCTTGACAAAAGGAAGGAGCTTGACGTTCGCATCAGTTATATACCGCCTCATATCACCGCCATGCATCATGTAAAGATGCCGCCCATGCCTCCAGAGAGCTCTCTAGAGTCACTTGCCACTTGTATATCTTCCCATGCAGTCCACCAACCGAACTAATGCACATGCATGGCCCTATCAAGACTTAAGCCAGCATGGCGACCCAATAAATTGATGCCAAGTTGCTTGCCCTAGAAGATCATCTCTCCAACACACCCATCCTTTTTGGGCCTTCAACTTCGCAGCCACAGGAGAGAAGCAATGGATGTTAGTTCTCTTTAACCTCATGTTGAAGGTCCAGATAATGGATATGCTGCAAGAGTGGTTGGGACAAATGGGAAGGGAATTGTGGCTAGCACACGGTTGCAGTGCCACCTTCCAGATTGCTTTCCCTAGAGACAGGCATGGTTGCGGGTGTGCAGTGGCCATGATTTGTTTGGAGAGGAGAGAGAAACTCCACCAGGTTATGCATTGGGCCTTCATTCAATGTGCAGTCTGGCTAGGAGACTCACTTTTTACTCCATTGGAAAGGCTTTGTTGGACTGCTACTCTAGAGTCTAGCTGGTTCATGTATTCCTCCATTCTAGAGTTTTCAGATATTGGTTTTCGTGAGAGCTGACCATATGAAATAATTGCGAATTTCAAATGATTCCCTCCCCTGGCCTTTGTTTTCTTAGCATCATATCTTGTCTTCCGGTTCATCTTTAACTTTGAAGTAGGTATTGTTGCATAAAATTGTTATCCACATCCAGAGTACACTTGTAAAGTACACTTGTAAAAGAGAGCGGCTTGATCCCACCACAGGAATGTAAGCCATGGCTGGTGCCCAGACCAAAGCGCAAGGTGTGGCAAAGTGAGTGCATAGGAATTGAGATGTGCTGATGCGAAATATGGTAATTCAAGTGGTTGGTATTTAACCTTGAAATGTAGCCTCTTTGGGCAGGCAGCATGCCAATGAAAATCCAGGCCCAAGTCAGATCAATGTGTCTCAGTTGCATATGTGTATCCTATGAATATAACATCAAGGCATGCTTGCAATATCTTCTTCATGATTTTTTGTTTCTCGCAAAACAATTTTTCAAACCATGGGTGTTGTTTTAAATGATTGCAAACAGCTGGAAAACCTGCATATTGAGTGTTTCTTAAAATTGAATATTGTTTGGTTTAAATGTGACAGGGTGCAGGTGAAAGAGCTTCAGAACTCTGGTCTGGTTTTTGAAACAATTATTGGCCTTATTGTTCGTCTAGCTGAGCATGGGTTGATTCATTGTGATTTTAATGAATTCAATATTCTGGTAAGTGCACCTAAATTCCTTATCGGATGCTGAGCATAAGAATCGATTTTGGCTTGTGCTGTACTTGTATCACATTCATATTTTGCATGGAAATGTTGTGGTGTCAGAAATTCTTCATAAACTTCAACTGACCACCGTTAGGTTGTTCTAGCGAAAAAATTGCAATGCCTTTCAAAGGCCACCCTTTTTGTATTGGACAAGGCTTTGGTTTACCAAGGGTTACTTCCTGATTCTACTATTGCCAAGAGGCCTGCAGAGAAGAGTTATCTTCAGCTTTGCATGTAGATTGAACAAAATAGGAGAAGGGGTGTCGTCTGCCGCATCAGAGGTCCTCATTCTGAGATACACTTTTCTGTGGGCAGAAACATGATCATTTTTCGTTCTTTTCTTCTGTGGGTAGAAACACAATACCTTACTTTTCTGTGCGTAGAAACACAATTCCTTACTTTTCAGAATGACTAAATTGTGGGAAACTGACCTAGTGAACTCTTTTCGTGGCAGAGGCTACAAGGAATTCATTTCTTCTTTGCAAATTATTTAAGAATTTGTGAAATTCTTTTGTAATTAGCCTTCTAGGCTTCACGAGCACCAAGTATGCCCATGCATGTGCATGTCAAAGTATTTTGACTAGACAATGATGTATATTCACTGCCGACGGCAGTGCATGTAGTGCTGCTAGGCACGATTTACTTGTTGATTTGCGACTTTTTAGGTGACTATTATGTGGTCAAATGGTACAATTTCAATTTCTGCGAGAATTCAGCCAGTTTCTGGGTTCATTCACATGAAAAAGTCAAGCACATAAATACGCTGGCTAACTAAAACTAACGGTATAGCGTTGCTAGTTTCTACTTTTCTTTACTTATTTTCCCCAACACAACTAGATCCACAAATGCACCTCCTAGCTTGGCTCCTATCCTAAAAAGACCCCTCCTGCTCTTCGTCTTCCATGCTTGCACATACTGGCATTCTTGGATAACTTAAAAATAGTGTACATGGATGATGTTTCTTGGGCTGGAACAATAAGCTTCTGAAAAAAAAAAACTCTCATTTAATTACTCAAAATGCACATAAATGCCTTCCCCAGTTTGATAGAAGGAACCAGCTCATAATATTGGAAAGTGTAGAATGAAAGGTGCTCCTACACAGGAGAATGCTGGAGTCCTTTGCTGACCACTGGTGACTTTTGGGGCAAAAGTTTATGACAAATACACTTCGCACCTTTTTTGATATAGCAATACTAGGAGGAAAAGGAAAAGAGGATTCAAATTTGTTCAAACACTTGCCTAGGGAATTGAAACATGCTAGGTTGGATTCAAACAAGTGATCATGAATGATTGATCATTGATGAAAAGGAGTACTGCTAGATGAGGTTCACTGGACGATTCAAATGGTATCGAATAGAGTTGACTTGAATGTAGTCTTGAATGAAGGGCCAAATATATTGAAGCATATCGAAGCTATCTTGAATGACAGATCGGATCTTGATTTGAATGTCCATATAATTTACAGCCATCCTGTCCATCCTGGCTGCCACGTGCTATCAGTAATCAATGTGCAGCTCTTTATAAGCAACAATGGTGACTGATGTGATAAAACCAAAATTCAGGTCTCTCTCATGCAAATCACGGGTTATGGCACCCAGCCTCTCTCTGTGTTAGCAAGCTCACGAGACATATATTTTTTCACGTTAAGGCTCTTGCTTGCTAATCCACAAAGCCCACAAATCCCTAGATGGATCCAGTCTACCACATGTCAATCATTCTAGGATACCTCTTAAATTCATCATTTACCCCTCTCTTGGGATCACATTAAATTCATTTGCCCCTAGGCACATTTACACATTTAATGCATTTAAGACTCATAGCCTTAGACCCATCTAGTCCGTGCCCCTCATCAAGGACCTTGACAGTGATTCATTTTGACCATTTACATGAAGTCCAATAAAATACAATACAAGTCCACTGACCCTTTTGAGGTCACATTACCTCAGATTGAGCGTAACATTCCTTCCCTCTTCAGGCATCAACGTCCTCGATGATGAAGTCTGGGAGCGCTCTCCGCAACTGCTATATGGATTTCGAGGTAGCAAAATGAGAGCAAGAGTGAGAGAAAGAAAGAAAGAAAGAAAGAAATTTTATTAGAGTCTTCGGAAGACCGATGGGTCTATGGGACTGAAAGAAAACCTGATACAAATCACAGTAAGGATGGAGCTACTGAAACGAGCATCATCACCCATGCTGAATCCTAAGTCTGATCATACATAATCAAATCAAATGCATTTGGATGTAACAATGAAAAGAAAAGGACTGGAGTGGAGCGGAATCCTCCGTATGTCATGTCGCCCTAGCTGGTGCATAGCCGGTGATGGGACGCTTGTCACGATCCGTGACGTATTCCTTTCTCTATATCTTAGACTTATGGATGGTTTGATGAATGGACACTTGTGGAAGGGTATGCCCTTTCGGCGGGACACTTTTTATGAGGCACAACCTTTCACAAGAGACATTCTATGGAAGAGACACTCCTATTGTAATGTACCGTCTCATCAAGGGTCACACCCTTCACAAGGGGTACACACCTCTTCATGCACACACACTTTGGAGTACACACCTTTTCATGTGTGACTCTTCACTCTCTATATAAGAGAGGTCCAATTGTATGGATGGGACGCTACGGACAGTACAGACACTACAGACACTCGAGCAATACAAATATTTCTTGTTCTCTGCTATTTCAGTCTACTTTCTGTTCCTTAGCACGTTTCTAAATATAGTAAATCTAGGATTTCTTATAGTGGTATCAGAGCTGAAGATATAGAACGAAGAGAGAGAGAGTGCAGGTACAAGACGAGTCGATTTAGAGTAGTCACTTCAAATCTTAGATAACTTGAAAACACACAAGTACAAAGTACTTGTACCTAGACCTAGGACTAAGTGTCCTAGGTGTCACATAGGACTAAGTGTCCTATGTGGCCTAGAATGCACTAACACTATAAGTGCCTACACTTATGCCTACAAGGCACATACCATGGCCTATAGGGCATCACTAGAACCACCAAAAGATCGCCTACAAACCCCCCTCCATGGGATGGGCTGAAGTACTCTGGAAACGCCTCAGATTACCTGGTAGTTTTTGGTCATGGTGGCACATGTTCATCCAAAAGGATAAAGCCACCTATGAATGTACAAGGAATGTCAGATCATGTAACAAAGGGAACCAAGTGTAAAGCCTGTCGGAAGACTTCAAACTTGGGACGAGGAAGTGCCTTTGTAAACATATCTGCGATGTTGTCCTCTGTGGGAAGATACTAGATAGGACAACTCTATGTCTCTGTTGACAACCGCTCCCGAACATAATGATAATGAACTTCAATATGCTTGGTACGCGCATGAAACACTGGGTTACGCGCAATGGCCAAAGCACTCTGGCTATCAGTGTAGACAATAGTAGAGGATGCCTAGCAAATACCAAGATCTGTAAGTAATTGTCGAAGCCAAACACACTCTATTGTAGCGGTGAAAGCTGCACTGTACTCAGCCTCACAGCTAGACGTGGCAACTGTCGGCTGCTTCTTGCTGAGCCAAGAAATACATGAATTGCCAAGCAAAAAACAATTGCCAGTATGTGACACTCTGGTGTCGGAACATCCTGCGCAGTCACTATCCGTGTAAGCATGCATGGTAAGTGAACCCTGATCATCGTAGAAGAGGGCTAAATCCTGAGTGCCTTTGAGATATCTGAAGACTCTCTTCACTGCCTGCCAATGCTGTGAACTGGGCATGTGCATGAATCTGCTGAGCTGAGATACTGCATACTGCAAGTCAGGTCTGGTATGACATAAATAAATAAGGCATCCAACAGCCTGCTGATAAAGAGTGATATCACATGGTGGGCTCCCATCATGAGCTGAGAATTTGAAGCCAGGGTCCACTGGAGTAGAGATTGGCTTGCAATCCTCAAACTGAAAACGATGAAGGAGTTGTCCAATATACTTGGACTGAGACATCATGATACCCCCCTCAACATGAGCAAACTGAATGCCCAAATAATAATGGAGCCATCCCATGTCTGACATGTCAAAAATCTGCTGCAAATCAGCCTTGAAAGCTGCAATTTGTTGAGTATCTGGGCCCGTGATAAGCATATCATCCACATATAAAATCAGCACTAAAAAATCAGATCCACTCCCATGGAAATAAAGAGTGGGTTCTGTGGGACTATTTTGAAAACCAAGGGATAGTAAGTGTGCATGAATTTTGGCATACCATGCCCTGGGTGCCTACTTCAAACCATAAAGGGCTTTTCTAAGCCGGCATACCTTATTTTGAGAATTAACAACCTCAAAGCCAGGAGGTTGTGTGACAAACTTCTTTCTGCAGATCCCCATGAAGAAAAGCGGTCTTGATGTCAAGTTGGTGCACTTGCCAATGATGATGGGCTGCAATGGCAATGACACATCGAATGGTAGTAATCCTGGATATGGGAGCAAATGTCTCCTCAAAGTGAATATCTTGTTGTTGGGCATACCCTTTTGCAACAAGACGGGCTTTGTATAGATCTATGTTGCCATCAGATTTCCTTTTTAATTTGTAGACCCACCGCGTTCCAATGGCATGCTTGCCAGGTGGGAGATCTACTAATTCCCATGTGTCATTTTTGGCAATAGATTGTAACTCAGCTTTCATTGCATCCATCCACTCTTTGCTGTCAAAAGCATCTTTATGGCACAAAGGCTCTTCATTGCAAGCTGTAGCAAGGAGTGCAAACTCAAGAAAGGGACCATGCTGTCTATTCCCTGATCTTGTCCGGGCAGCAAAAGGCTGATCTTGTTTGCTGTCCCTCAAGGTATCGAGAAGCCATCTGGGAACTTGCCTTTGCTGTCTATTGACAGCTCTTTCTTCAATGACTGCATCATGAGTAGTGGGATCATTATGTGCCGGAAGAGAAACCTGCAAATCAGCATGAGGTTGAGGCTGATTATTGCTTAGTGGAGGGCCTGCAGGAGGCTCATGTTGCTGCTCAAAATCCTCCTCTGATGATGGCAGAGGTAACCAAGAGTCAAAGGCATCAAACATGTCAACATCTGGCTTTGCTTTGCAGTCCACAAGAGGAGAAGCTGAATGTTCAGCAAAGATCACATCTCTACTGTCAATAATCTTCCCAGTATTTGGTTGATATAACCGATACCCTCTGCTCTCTTGGCTGTAACCAATGAATATGCATTTGATTGCCTTGTCATCAAGCTTATGTCTCAGCTGAGATGGGACATGAACATATGCAAGAGACCCAAAAACTTTCATATGTGAAAGTGAAGGCTTCCTGCCTTTCCATGCTTCATAAGGTGTAATAGTCTTTAATGCCCGTGTAGGTGATCTATTCAGCACATAGTTGGCACACATTATTGCATCAAGCCAAATTTATTAGGCAAAGACTTGGCCTTAAGCATGCATCTGGCCATCTCCATTGTGGACCTGTTTTTCCTTTTAGAAACAGGATTTTGCTGAGGAGTGTAAGGAATAGTGCATGAGTGAATAATGCCCTGTGAGGATAGAAATGCATCAAACTCCTTGGACATATACTCACCCCTCCTATCTGTGTTGAGGGTGACAAGGTTGTTTCCTGATTCATTCTCAACCATATTCAGCCATCTCTGAAAGCATAAGAAAACTTCAGATTTGGCCTTTAAAGGATATACCCAGCAATACCTTGTGAAATCATCAATGAGAGTCATGAAATACTTGTATCCTCCAATGGCATTTGTCCTCATTGGGCCACAGACATCACTGTGTACTAGCTGCACGGACAATTCTTTTGAAAAGGAAATCGATGCATCTTACCCAAAAGACAACCCTCACACACACGTTTGGAAACTGTGTGAGTCTGAGGTACATCATTTGCCATCTATTGTGAATGTAGCTTTGAAAGAGCTCTATAATTGAGATGGCCCATTCTCTCATGCCAAAGATGAGTTTCAGCAAGCTGTGAATCTGAAATAGCCAATGCTTCAATAGAAAGTGCAGCTGAATGATGATCAAGGTGATAAAGCCCTTTTTGCAAAGTGCCAGTGAGAACTATGGCATTGTCATCACGAAGATCATATATTAGGCATCTGTAGCCATCAAAAATTACTCTGAAACCTGAAGTAGCAATTGCTGAAATTGAAATCAAGTTGACTTCTGTATCTGGCAGTCCATTCAATGTGGTACTGACAAGCTGTGAATTTGGCACCACCTCATCAATGTTGGCAAGCTGTTCCATGAGGTCCTTGACCTTTGTCAAATATGCATCCATTGACTCACCTTCATTCATATTCAATTCTTGTAATTGCCTTCTCAAATATGCAACACGAGCTTCATTGCGAATCTGATAGAGAGAAGCCAATTTATCCTAAGCATCCTTTGCTGTCCTGCAAGACCGGATGTGTGGAATAATGATTCTCTTGCATGATAAAGCAATGCATGAATGTGCATTTGCATCTCTTGCATCCCATCTTGATTGTTCTTGAGTTGGAAGAGCAGTAGCAGGAGTGCTAGAGGAAGAGGCATCAGGAGGAGTACTCCCTGCAGAAGAACCGACAGTAGAAAGAACCATTGAAGCATTGGCTGGCCTCAGATCAGCCCCAGAAACAATATTCCACAAATGCTTTGCAACAAGAATATGTTTCATGAGATAAGACCACATTGGATAGTTGGTGCCATCCAACTTATCATCTTCAGGAAGAACTCCAAATAAATCTTGATTGTTCCCAGCCATAGCAACTGTGATACCCTGTAAAAGACGTGAAAACCCAAAAGCCTCAAGGCTATCACTGCAAAAAGCTGGCTGTCCCCAAAATGACAGCAAATATCTGCAAATTTCTGACCCAAATCAAAGGGCAAATGCAGATCTGACGCAAATGTGACTGTGACAGGCAATGTTCACTGCAAAAACAACAAATTTGGCAAAAGCCCCAAATTTATTGAGGGCAAATAGGCCAAAAAGAGGGCAAATGTAGAAAAGCCCCAAATTTTGCTGAAATTTTGCAAATGTGACCCAATGTATGATAATTTGACCCAATGTCCTGCAAATGTAACTGAATGTCCTGCAATCTGACCCAATGTACTACAATTTAAACAAGAAATTGCAGTCTAAATCCCAAAACTCCAATATTCTTGCAAGAAATTGCAATCAAAGAAGGTGAAAGGAAATGAAAGCCCCAAATTTGTGAATGTCCTGCAAAAGCCCCAAAACTGCAAATGTTTGTAGATGACTGCAGTGAGACCAAGAACCTGATTCAAGCCAATGCCAAAACAGGTACGGAACCTGTGGTGAAACTGTACGGAATACCCAGATCAAGTACAAGTTGTACGATTGAAGGTACGTGTGTACGGGAAGTTGGTATAGGTTGCTGACGATTGATCTGTAGGTACGGTGCAAGTACCTTGTATGGAGTTCCTACGCAGGTACAGTTGTACGGCATAGGTACCTTGTATGCAGTTCCTACGCAGGTACAACTGTACGATGAAAGTACCTTGTACTCCTACGCAGGTACAGTTGTACGGCGTAGGTACCTTGTACGGTGAATTGAAGGTATGGCGATGCAGGTACGGACGTGCACGGACGTGCAGTACGGCAAAGCGACGGGCAGGTATGGACGTGTAGTACGAACGCAAATACCAGGCCTTTCGTACGATTGTACGGAAGGGAATGCAATTACACCTTTTGTTTGGGAAGCTAGATGCCTAGATCTTGGATAGCAGCTGAAGAGCCTCGAATAGGCTGGGAATGTGTCGACCAGTAGGGCAAAAAACTCCCAATGAGCAATGGAGGGCTCGGGGGCTGAGGAGAGCTGAAAGACTAGAGCAATACCTGCTTTGATACCACTGAAGGTACGGAACGAAGAGAGAGAGAGAGAGAGAGTGCAGGTACAAGACGAGTCGATTCAGAGTAGTCATGTCAAACCTTAGATAACTTGAAAACACAGAAGTACAAAGTACTTGTACCTAGACCTAGGATTAAGTGTCCCAGGTGTCACATAGGACTAAGTGTCCTATGTGGCCTAGAAGGCACTAACACTATAAGTGCCTACACTTATGCCTACAAGGCACATACCATGGCCTATAGCGCATCACTAGAACCATCAGAAGATGGCCTACAAGAGCAAATTTCGCTCCTGCCTGTAGGAAATGCTCCTTACCTTCTAGCGCCTATCTGATACATCTCTTTCCGCTAGAAGGATTCCGTGCACATTGTGCATGGAAGAGATGGAGAGAATGAGCGTAAAAATATTTAGCGCCAACCCCACCTAAAGTCATAAATGGCCTCTCCATCTCCCCCACATCACGAGTTGATGTGAAAGGACACGATAAAAATCGTGCCTTTTGATGTGCTTGGCTGTCCCAAAACCAAGGGACGCACCTTTTCCACCATCGGACACACCTTTTGATAAAGAGTTTGGACTCCTCACCCAAGGGACACATCCCATCGTGGAAAAAAGGACACACCTTTTCGTGTGGGGACACACCTTTTTAAAACAGGGTCACACCCCTTCATGAAAAGGTACGCCTATTCCAAGGGTCACACCCCTTAGAATAGGCACACCTTTTGGCACCAAGCACCTTATAAAAGGGTACCTAGAGGGCCTAAAAAGGGGAACCAGCCCTATACCCAAGGCCTAACCCTAGACCACCCAAGGGTTAATTAAACCCACGTTTTAATTGTTGGCAACCACCAACCAGCAAGTAACAAAAAAAAAAAGAAGCGAAATCCAATCGTGATTTCACGTTCTAGTTTTCGTTGCTCCAAAACAGCCGTACATGTTTTGCACCATATCCCTGCAGCAAGCCCTGCCCCTCGTCAGGCCTCCATCTTGCGTCATGGCCTGCATCAGCCGACTCTTTTGCATCCCTGCCTACAAGATCTTGTGATTGAATAGATCCCCTTGCAGCCCCTATCGTCATCTTGCTGCCTCGATTTCTGCAAACAGCGTAGGTGCCAGAAATTCGCCATCTTTTTCTACTGCAAATCAGCCCTGGAAGCAAGCAGCAAGCAGCGCCAGATGCAAGCAGGCTGTGCCCTTTGTCCGGCTTCCATCCTACAATCTTCTGGATCGTTTTTGGCAGCCAACCCTTGTTAGAGCAATCGCCACCATAGCTACCTGTGCCCATCAGCCTTGCTGACCCAATATCGCGATTCATACCAGCTTGGATCCTGCTGGCTCGTCTTGCCACCTTAGCCTGTGAACAACGGCCTTTTGCTGCCTTCCAATTCCGACCAGCCAGGCCTAGATCTGCTCCTCGCATCCCACAGGTACTTTGCCTTTGAATTCAACGCAGGAAAAGTGTGTTTGGTTCCACGCAATCTGCCCTTTTCTGCACCACGCCTCTGCCACGCCTCAATCAGTCTTGAAAGTCTCGCCAGGCGCCTCTTAATCGATGGACCTCCGGACAAGAGATTTTCAAGCCTTGCTATGCAACTAATTGGCAGATCTAATCTATGCCAGGTGGATTCTTTCCATTCTATTTCTAAGGATTCTCTTTCATATTGTTATTTGGCGTCCATTATCAAATTACAGCAAATGAAAGCATCCTCCTTAAAGCATGGAAACCCCTAGTAATTCCCCAGTCCCTGCAAGGACACCTCAGGCATCATCTACCACACAATATCGTGTTCAGATTGCACAACCAGCCCATTTTGGAGCTCTTGCATCGTGGGTCTTCTGTGTCATGTGCCCTTCGAGTGACTTGGACCACATCCTATACCTTTTGTGTGAGGCACCTTAGTTACATTACTTCCTCAGCAGAGTCCAGGTTGTGTTCCACGAGACACGTAGATACCCAGAACCCGATATTCCTCCCGAGTTTGCTGTCCATCTTTGGAGAGGTTTTTATCCCTCAGCTTCAGCATCTCCAGGGTACTCTCCACCTCCTTCAGCTCCCAGATATCCTCCTATATAGGTTGTACTCCCTTCAAATTTACAGTATTTCAACTTCAAATTTCCCAACTTCAGGACAGCATCTCCGACTTGGTCCAGAAAGTCCAACAACTCCAAGATTCTCGCAGTACCACACATACAGAGGATGACGTGTCGCAACCAGACGACTATGTGGACTCATTACCACCAGAGGTAGAAAACTTTGAACTCCGTGCCCTCTACCATTTACTCCAAGCTTCCAAAACTAAAAGACTTGACATTAAACTTCCGGAAGCCTACACTAGTCAACGAAATCGACGAACAGTTGACCAATGGCTCGCAAAACTACGCATGTACTTTGATACTGTCGACCTCACTGAAGGCAAAAAGATTGCCTTGGCAGCCTCCCTCCTCAAGGATACAGCTTTCCTATGCTGGCAACGACGCTTAAAGGATGGCAAAAGTGTGTTAACTTGGGAACGTTTTGAACACGTGTTCCGTAAGCAGTTCATACCTGCCAATGCGGACTTCCAAGCATGTTCAAAACTCCGACAGTTGGAGCAAACAGGCTCCCTGTCTTCCTACATCTCTTAGTTCACCACATTGGTGCTGGAGATTGATGGTTTAACTGAGGATGATCGCCTTCATGCTTTCATCTCAAGCCTAAATTCCTCGTTACGCATTGATGTCCTCAAAGCAAACATCACCACCACAGTTGGCGCTATTGCTTACGCAGAGCGCATTACAGATTTCCAAAACACAGGGAAGCAGAGTGCTAATCGAGCACAGAACTCTACTATGGCCAAAGGTGCTCATCCTCAAGATAACCCTAGGTTTAGAAAAAACTCGGGTAATCAAGGCCAGCAACAGTCTCAAGATCCCGACAAGTCTAAGAAATCATATGCTGGATTTCAACAGAAGCACTCCTCCAAGGATCGCGCCTCTTCTTCTTCACAAAGTCATCACCGTCATCCCCAACATAAAGGTGCGGCCACTGACAAGAAGAACAACTCCAGCACAAAAGGACTTTGTACCATCTGTACAGGCGACCATAGATGGTTCGATTGTCCCAAGCGACCAAAGCAAAATTCCAATATGGAACCTAGCACTTCCGAAATAGAAGATGCTACCCCAGCACAAGACAAGAAAGGCAAAGCTGTTCGAATGGCAAATACCATCCACATGAGCCTTGCCAGCAACCACAAACCTTCCTTGGCCACTCAAGTACTTTGTGTTCAAGGATCAATTCGTGGAACAACGGTCACTATTCTCATCGACAGTGGCTGCTCTCATAACTTCCTAGCGAGTTCTATGGTCGACAAACTTCGGTTGACCACCAATCCTAGTCTCATGGACTATCAGATTGAACTCGCAAATGGAACTACCTTCTTGTGCAACACCAGGATAAAAAACTTATCTTTTCGCATCCAACATTATAGGACAAGTTGAACTTCGACATCATGCCTCTTTTTCGGTACGATGTCATACTTGGACAACAGTGGCTCTACGACTATAATCCATCAATTAGTTTTCGCAGCCATACTATCCAATTTGTCCACCAGGGAAAACTTATTGAGCTAACTGGTTCTAGGGATTCTCCTTCAATCCCAGTTGCCTCTGCCCTACAAGTAAAGAAGTGGGTTCGTAAACATCAAGTAAAGACTTCACTTCTGTTGGTTACGGCAGTAGAGGAGACACCAACAAAGGATCCTCCTGAATACCTCAACCAACCTTTTTTCCAGCCCTACTTGGATATTTTTCGACAGGAATTGCCAAACCAGTTATCACCTCGACGACCAGTGGATCACCTAATCGAACTTATTCCCGGCAGTAATCCACCGTCGAAACCTCCTTATCGGGTTTCTTACACTCAAAATGAAGAAATCCAAAGACAGGTGACCGAACTACTCGACAAAGGTCACATTCGGCCCAGTCGCAGTCCTTTTGGATCTCTTGTAGTACTTGTGGAAAAAAAGAATAAGTCAATGCGCCTCTGCATTGACTACCGAGTCCTCAACAAGCTCACTATCAAAAACAAGTATCCATTGCCTTGCATCGATGATCTCTTCGATCAACTTCTACACGCAACACAATTCTCAAAGATTGATCTTCGTTCAGGTTATCATCAAATTCGCATACGAGAAGGCGATGAGTACACGACAGCTTTTCAAACAAAGTATGGACACTATGAATGTTTGGTCATGCCTTTTGGGTTAAACAATGCCCCGGCCACATTCATGACACTAATGAACGACATCTTCAGGCCTTTCCTCGATAAGTTCGTCATCGTTTACCTCGATGACATCCTCGTTTTCAGCAGATCCCTACATGAGCACAAACATCTTCACCAAGTTTTTGAAGTTCTCCGCGCAAATTCTCTCTACATCAACATTGAGAAGAGTGAATTCTTCAAGACCCAACTCGAATATTTGGGACATGTTATTTCAGCTCAAGGCATCTCTGTGGATCCCAAGAAGGTCGAGGTAATCCGAAACTGGCCTACTCCTAAGAATGTTCATGATGTCCGCTCTTTTCTCGGATTGGCAAACTTCTACCATACAAAGGTCTATCAATTTTTCGAAATCGTAGCTCCTATGTCCGAATTATTGAAAAGCAAAGCAGTTTTTCAGTGGCTTACCAAAATAGAGTATAGTTTCCAACAACTCAAGCAAGCACTCACTACCACACCAGTTATGGCTATTGCTGACCCAAACCTTCCATTTGAGGTCAAGACCGACGCTTCCGACATTGCTACATGAGCAGTCTTGATGCAAGAAGGCAGAGTTATTGCTTTTGACAGCTATAAACATTCTGATATCCAAACCCGATACCCGGTTTATGATAAAGAGTTTCTTGCCGTTGTACATGCTTATCGCTCTTGGAAACATTATCTCATGGGAGCCGACTCGGTGGTCAAGATAGACCATCACTCTCTAAAGTATATCTTTACTCAGCCAGTCATGAACGCTCGATAAGCACGCTGGGTTGAATTTCTGGCCAACTTTCACATGACCATTGAGTACATTCCAGGACTATGCAATGTAGTTGCAGATGCTCTCAGTAGGTTAACTCTAGCATCAGCTATGGTAATCTCTACATTATCTGTGGATGTTCCAAATTCATTCAAAGGGAAGTATTTCAATGATAAAGACTTCGGCACAGTAGTACAAGTTCTTTCAAAAGATCAACCTTCGACCTCCGAACAGAAGATTTTCTCATCCTATTCTTATACGGACGACCTTTTGTATTATCAAGATTGCGTCTGTGTACCACATGACAAGGATGTTCGACGTCTTTTGTTAAAAGAGCATCATGTAGTTCCTTATGCTGCCCATCCAGGCATCAACAAGACTTATAGGTTACTCAGTGCAACATACTACTGGCCTCAGATGAAAAGCGACGTCATCAAAATGGTTACATCTTGCTTATCTTGTCAACAAATGAAAGCAAGCCGACGACATCCAGCATGACTTCTTCAGCCCCTTCCAGTTCCAACTGAAAGGTGGGAAAGTATTTCCATGGATTTCATTACAACACTACCACGATCCTCCATAGGTAACACTCAGATTATGGTAATTGTTGATCGATTGTCCAAAATGGCACACTTCGTTGCTTGCAAAAGCAGTGCACAGGCTTCGGACATCGCCAAACTCTTCATACAACACATCTTCCGACACCATGGATTGCCCAAGAATATCATATCCGACAGAGAGGCTAAGTTTACCAGTCACTTTTGGATTTCACTGTTCGAATCTTTGGGTACAACTCTACTGTTTAGTTCAGACTACCACCCAGAATCAGATGGCCACACTGAAAGAGTCAACCAAGTTCTGGAAGAAATGCTTCGACATTATATTCAGTCACGCCTAGCAGCTTGGGAAGAGTATCTACCACTCCTTGAGTTTGCTTATAATAACTCTTTCCATAGTGCCATTGGCATGACTCCATTCCAAGCAGCTTATGGACACACTCCGATTGTATCAACGAATTTTGTACTTCAACATTAAGTGGCCCTAGCTGATCAACTGGTTCAAGAAATGCAAGACATTCTATTGCAAGTCAGGGATCATATGCGAAAAGCACAAGAGCGGTACCAACGGTCTACCAACAAACCGTTGGAACTATCAGAGTCCTAGTGTGTGTGGTCCTAGAGTCCTAGGAGTGTCCTACAGTTGTGAGTGTGAAGAGTCTTGAGGCCACTTGTTCCACCTCATGTGGTAGGTGTGATTCTTGCCCTAGATTATAGGATCTAGATTCTCTTGTGTGTGACCTCATCTATGAGGTGTTAGTGTGGGAAGATAAGGCTTGCCCAGCCTATAAATGAGGCCATGTACTAGCTATGATTACACAATCTATCAACATCAGTTCGTGCCTCAGCTCTTGTCTCTAACGTGTGATTGAGTGTCTCTCACCCTCTCCCCATTTTCAACAGTTGGTATCAGAGCCATGAGCACGAATCGCTTGGAGATAATCGACACATTTCCATCTTGATGCCGACTTGCTTCTACGCCTATCTTCCACGCCCACCAGATTTGGAGAAGCTGCCGACCAGCAACAGATTGAAGCAGTCGGCCTCCCTCACAATCTGCTTACGCCTCCCTCGCAGTCTGCCCGCCATCTCCACGATGCTGTCCAGCAGGCCGTTCCAGTTCTGCCCGTTGCTGCTGCCGCCTCTCCGCTCTCCTCCTTCCGCCCCTGATCTGCGCAATCTCCAGCAGCAGCATTCTGCCCCAATGACCTACGACAGCTCCTGCGAAGGTGTCGTTGCGATGATTTGGCGGCATCTTGCATGTACCGGCGACTGACGACCTTGTGAGGGTCGTGGCCATCGACTCGCACGTCACAGCCTCACCGTTGAAGATCTTGAAGAAAGAGCTTCACCGCCATCTTCAACTCCATTTTGACCAGATCTGCACCAAACAGCCGACTGTTTGTTGCTGATTCATTGTTGCATATGGAGCTAATTTTTCGAAGCTGAAGATTGACAAAATGCTGCAGGAAAGCATGGTTGTTATTGTTGCTGAATGCGCCCTTTTCCTAGACGACCTGCATCTGAAATGAACTAATTCCAGCTCGTTTTTCTTACTGTTCAAGCTGTCACCAGCTCCAAAAATGCCGCCACATTTGGAGGGGATTCAGACCGACCTTGAAGCCCAGCATTTCTGCTCCGTGACGACCTAAATCCCTAAATTGCGATTTTCAAGAATTTTGCCTCATTTTGGGTGAATTTGTTGGGGCTTTTATGATCTGAAGCTTCCCTAGTATTGCTAGAACACTATGCTCTAGGAAATTTTGAAAAGCCCCAATTTTCTGCAAACCCTAATTTTGCAGCAACCCTAACCCAAAAATTTAGGGCTTCTTTTGCAAAATTTGAGTAAACATTGTAAGGGATTTAGACACTCGTTCATTGAGAAATTCTCAAGGAGCAATTTCCCAACTTGGCAGACGAAACTTCGGCTTCTTCTTATGCGAGAAGGCATATGGAATATCACCAATGGCAAGGAGCCAAAACCCCAAAGTGATGATGCTACAATCAGTTGGTGGGAGAACCAAAATGATAAAGCAATGGCTATCATTGGCCTAGCTTTAGCTGACAACCTTATCCACCATGTGGATTTTGATAAGACTGCAAATGACGTTTGGGAAAAATTAGAGAATTTGTTTGGAAATAAGATCAATAATTCCAAAGTCTTTCTCAAACAAAAACTCTTCAAGCTTAAGATGAAGGAAATTGAAACCCTCAATGAACACTTGAGCAATCTTGGGTCAATTCTCCAATAGTTATCTGCCATCCGAGCCATAGTTGAAGATGATGATCAAGTTGTTGTACTTCTCTCAAGTATTGAAGACATTTTTAAGTACAATGAGATCCTTGCTGTCCTAAGAGTCAGCCGCAATATGAGCTTTAAGGATATGGTAGCTCATCTCATTGATGAGGACCGTAGGCTTACAGAGAAAGCAGAATCTTCCTTTGAATCTGGCAAAGCATTCTTTCTCAAGAATAAGCCCAAGAAGAAAGGAAAACCTCTTAAATGTAATTACAGTCAGAAGCTTGGCCATCCAGAGGATCGTTGCTTTAAGAAGATGGCAAAGGTACAAGCCAAAGAACATGCCAATCTGGTTGCGGAGCAGAACGAGGACGAAGACGATGAAGCTACACCTGAGGAACAAGCCTGCACTGTTGCTGTTTTTGGTCTATCCCCCCATGAGGTGATAGATGAAGAGTGGGCTTTCTAGATTCATGTGTGTTAGTAGGTACTCTGCCTTGGGTAGTCCCCCTAAAATAATGTAATAATTTGTCATTTTGTGTGCCTTGTTCTATAAAAGGCTCCACTTATTTCCATGTACCCAGTTAGGAGACAGGGGGGTTATTATGTCTTTCCTTTATCAGGCCTGGCCGAGTTCCAAGATGTTGGTCTACTCCCTAGACCTATGAGTTCGTCATGCATCCATGCTCAGATTTGAGTCTCTGATCACATTGACACCTAAGCCATGAGAGTGCTTGGTTCAACCTTTGAATTATGCTTAGCTGTTAGCCTCTGAGATTGCCTGGGATGCACAGTCTGGATGATGTCATAGTTTCTCACCCTAGCTCCGAAGGGGGGTTTGTTGGAACTTTCGGAGTCCTAGTGTGTGTGGTCCTAGAGTCCTAGGAGTGTCCTACAGTTGTGTGAGTGTGAAGTCTTGAGGCCACTTGTGCCACCTCATGTGGTAGGTGTGATTCCTCCCCTAGATTATAGGATCTAGATTCTCTTGTGTGTAACCTCATCTATGAGGTGTCAGTGTGGGAAGATAAGGCTTGCCCAGCCTATAAATGAGGCCATGTACTTGCTATGATCACACAATCTATCAACATCAATTTGTGCCTCAGCTCTTGTCTCTAACGTGTGATTGAGTGTCTCTCATCCTCTCCCCATTTTCAACACAAACATAGACGTCACCTGGAATTTGACACTGGTGACATGGTGCTATTATTTGTAGCCCGACATTGCTACAAGACGGTTAAGTCTGTGTTTCCTAAGTTGCGACCAAGATACTATGAACCTTTCCGGATCGTCAAGAAAAATTCACCTTTAAGTTACAAATTGGAATTACCACCATCATGGGGTAAAATCCATCAGACATTTCATATTTCTTGGCTAAAGACGTACATTCCATTTTGGCAAAAGTCTGCAAATTGACTCACATTGAGTCCAAAACTGCTTGCAAATCTCCAAAATGCTCTTTCAACTGCCAAATTGTGTCCACAATGCAAAAGCCCCAAATTTCTGCAAGAAATTGCACCTGAAAGGGGAAAATGGACTAAAAGCCCCAAATTTGTGCAATTCTTTGCAACAAATGCAAAAGCCCCAACTTTGCTCCCAAAATGCAGGCCAAACAATGTAAAGGCACCCTGACGTGAAGAACAGTAATAGTCCGTACAGTACGGACTGTACTTTTGTATGGATAGCTGACATCAGCTGTACGGTCGACTGTACGGAATGAGTGTGGAAAGACGTGTAGAATGGTGTATGGAACTCGGTACGGGGCTGTACGGTGCTGATGCAGTAGGAATAGAGTTCGCACGTGTGGCGTAGTTGTACGGATGTATGGTAGCTGATACGGACTTGCAACAGTACGGCGAGCTGACACAACTGTACAGATGTATGGAATGCGGGCTGTATGGCCGTCAACGAAATTTGTACGGCAGTATGTCGGTGTAGATTTGCTGGCGATGGAGATCGTACGGACGAATGGCGCGGGAGCTGTACAGACATACGGACCTGACACGCAGATACGAGATCCATACCGATGTACGGATGGGCAGGAAGATGGAGCTTGCGGGCTAGAGGCAGGAGGTCAGGCAGGAAGAACCTGCTCTGATACCAAATGTGAACAAAATGAGAGCAAGAGTGAGAGAGTGAGCTGAACATAAGTTTGCTGAATAGTGGACTGAAATGAAGTGAGTACAAAAGAGAATTGAGGGGCTTTGTCTAAGTGACAAAACCCTATCTTATCCACTAACCGTAGTTAGGGATTACACTGTGGTTAGGGAGAAAAACCTCAGAGAGGGAAAAGTGCCCCTAATCTACTTATTATAATACATTGGCTACTGCCTAGAATATGATAATAATTCTAACATTCTGATAGAGGCAAACCATGTCATGCAACCAACATCGTGGGTATCTTCCGATTGCGTACTTGCATTGTTCCTCGGTCTAGGATTCTTGTTGGTTTGCGCCTTGCATTATCTACTACCTCCTCAAACAAAACAACACCCTCGATTAGCGAGTCACTTGCATGCAAAAATTTCTTTAAACAAGAAACATGAAACACTGGGTGCATCTTACAACCTTGTGGGAATTCTAATTTATAGGCCACCTTGCCTATTCTTTTTAGAATTAACCACGGCCCACAATATCGAGGTGATAACTTAGCACACTCTGCTACAGTTAAAGACTTGGAGTGTGAAGGAACTGTGAGAAAAACTTTTTCTCCTTAAATTCCATAACGGATTTGTTTTCATTCGCATATGCCTTAGCTCTATCCATAGCTTGGCGGATGTTAGTTCTCGCAAGTGCTAGCATCTCCCGCATGTGAACCACAAAGTTCGCGGCACTAGGCACTTTCTGAGGTATTCGAAGTGTAGTTGGATTTGTTGGTCTATAACCATAGTTCAGCTCGAACGGACTGATCCCTGTAGAGGAATGTTTTCTATCATTGTAGGCAAATTCTAACAGTGGCAACCACTTGTTCCACCTGTGTTGCCTCAATGAAACATATGCTGTAAGTATATCCTCTAAAATCTGGTTGACTATTTCCGTCAGACCATCCGTTTTTGCATGATCCCCACTACTCAGTATCACAACCACTTTCTTTGGATTCACCTCAAGAGTAATAATGAATCCTAAATATTCAAGTCTTACCATACACAGTACAATTTTCTTTTTATTTACATAGAGACTAGCTTTCCTCAAAGTACTGAACACTATTCTCAAGTGTTCGTGATGCTCAGCAATACTTTTGCTGAAAACAAGAATGTCGTCAATAAAATGTACTATAAACTTCCCGATATACGGGTGTAGAAAGTTGTTCATAAGCATGATGAATGTAGTTGGAGCATTGGTAAGTCCAAATGGCATTACCAAAAGCTCATAATGTCCAAACCTGCTGCACATTCTCGGGTCTAATACGGATCTGATGGTAGCCACACTTAAGATCTATCTTGCTGAAAACAGTGATATTATTTAGTGCTCGGTAATCTATACAGAGATGGAAAGTATGGTCTTTCTTTTTTTTAAATATCATTGGTGAAGAAAAAGATGAGAAATTGGGCTGAATCTGCCCCAGCTTGAGATATTCTTCCAGTTGTCTTCGCACCTCTTCTTCGGTAAAACTTAAACCTATAGGGAGGTCTATTTGCAGGTTCTTCCTTCGTGATTAGTTCAATCTTATGCTGAACATTCTGCTTTGGAGGTAACCCATAAGGTAACTCATCCCTAAAACAGCTAGAGAACTTCTCTGCTATTTGATCAGCCAACTTGGCCATCTCCCCATCTTGGGTACCATGAGTGCTAGCCGATGGACTATCAATCGGCTCTACCGACGCTGTAGAAAGAAACAAAAGCTCTTCTTGAGTTTTTTAAACTTTCATTACGAAAACTAACGGTCCCTGAGGCAAATCCCTTTCATCTCGTAAAACATACAACACATCATTCATCTTGAATTGATAAATGTGCTTTTTCCAATCCATGGCTGGATTCTTCCTAGAATGTCAAGCCTTACCCAGGGCTATATCTGCGTGAGCAAGCTATGTGTGCCATCCTGACTGTATATGCATAATCAAATGGGCTAAGTCTTTAATTTCAGCCTCTTTACAAGCTTGGAGTTAATTACATTGTGCGTTGATATTGAGTCAAACAACACAATGACGTCATGATTGACTACTTGTTCCTTCATCTTAATTAACTCCGCATTGTTAAAGGCTGTATATCCCGTTGTTGCGGGCTTTGATAGGATATTATCAGGTGCACTGTTTACTAGCTTCGCAACATACATACACAATAAAACAAGTCTAATCTCTAAGAAGATCCGGCAAACTGAATCTGCATCTGTTCGCTCTGGAACTTCCCTTCATCTCCACGTCACATTCTACGATAACCATCTTAGCCATCCGACGATCCTTATTTCATGGACAATCTTTCCATTGATGAGGTTGAAGGCATCCAAAACACAAGCCTTCTCTCCTCGCTTTTTCTTTTTGCTCTAGAGTCAAAGAAGACTTCGACCAAGCCTGGGCTGCCATTGGTGTTACTTTTCTTTTTACTCCAATGGTGGTACTTGGTTTAGAAGGAGTCTCAACTGGCTTCGCCTGCTTGGCTTGGCCACTAGGCTGTGATGCACTCCCTTTGCTAATCCACGTCTTCTTAAACCGAGTTTTCTTTGGGTACTCATACCGAGTCCCAACCTGCACAAACCCACTTGGTTTGTTTTCTTTGGCATCCTCATAGTTCAAGGCTTCATCTAGCATGTTCGCATACTTAGCCCAAACTTCCATCTTGATCCGATCGTCCAGTCGAAAGATTAAATCTTTTAGCTGCACCCGACTGAGGTAGAGGTTCATAAATTTTCTTAACACTCTCTTTGAACTTATTAGTGTATTCAGCCACTGATAAATGTCTCTGACGAAGGTTTCTATACTGATCCCAAGCTCGGGATGTTTCGTCAGGAGGTAAGAAGTGTTTTCTTAATTCTTTTTTAAACCCCTCCTAAGTAGTGGACGTCACTCCATCTTTTTGCTGTTTTATCCACCATCTATCCGTTGCCTCATTAAACATGTAGGTGGCCTTGTGGATTTTCTTCATATCACACAAATGGTGAAGACCTCATCCCATTTGTGTAACCAGGTCTCTATGATATCAGAACTACAGTCAGACATCCGACCAGAATACTTTTTTGGCCTATAATTAGTAATATTAGACACCTTAGCCCTTTTAGGCTCGATCGTATGAACACTGGTTTTAGGCTCCATTGGAGCTTTACCTTTCTCTTCATGAGATGGTCTAGTAGACATACTGTGAACCAATTTCCTTAGCTCGGATTGCCCTATATTTGCTTGCTATTGTTGAGCTAGAATATGTTGCAAGGCATCCTCCAATAATGCAATTCTACCAGACAATGTATGGCTTGCTGCGTGCGACACCTGTGAGGTCGGCCGGACTCCCGATTCTACAGGATCCACCCTAGAAGCTTGTTCTTCAACTTCCATTGCAATAGCTTTGCCCCTTAAAAAAAAAAAAAACCCACTATCCAAATGATACAAATACTCACAATTGAAACACATACGGTTTCGGTATACTAGGAAAATCTCTGCAATCTTAAATAAGTGCACGGGAACTTATATGGCAAATACCCGAAAACTCAAACATAAACCATAAACTAAAAGAGGAAATAGAAAGCCCCCTAATCAAGTCGTCCTTAGTTTGTAGAAGAATGCCGAAGCTGCTCTACTTTTATGTCCAAGTGAGCAAGGATGATGAAAACCCCATAAAACGCCATTAATATGGATTTTTGCCCATTTTCTTCAATTTTTAGAAGGAGAAAACGGGATTCCATCATTGATTGACGGAATTCTCTATACCATCAAATTCA
Source organism: Dipteris shenzhenensis (assembly GCF_047967505.1). Lineage (NCBI taxonomy): Eukaryota > Viridiplantae > Streptophyta > Polypodiopsida > Gleicheniales > Dipteridaceae > Dipteris > Dipteris shenzhenensis. The sequence continues at coordinate 13,850,795 of NC_141608.1, forward strand.
ACTTCACCCAATCATCAACAAGCCTTCGTATGGCAAATCAGTGAAGCATTAAACGTGTGTTAGTCTTTGCCTGGAAAGCCTTGTGACAATCAACTACTATGTGGAGTGTGTACAGAAAAGACTAAAGTCATAAACTCCTGCAATCTTGACGACGTCCGTTTGTCCTTTTCCACTCTACGTCCACGCTCCTGCAACCTTAACGAAATTGCGATGATGTGAAAACGTCTTTGAGCGTCCATAGTGATTGTTCTCACAGAGAAGGTCTCCAACAGCGCCTACGTACGACCATCCTAGGGTATATCTCGCAGGTTGTTTTAGCGAAGGAAAGCTAACGTGCCATAATTTAACAGGTCAAAAACGACCCTTTAACACTTCCCAGGGGACATCGACGCTAGCAAAAGGTCCACAAGTTGAGTGTGTGGGTAAAGCATCCATCTTTTTTGTGTGTGCGAGAACAATGGAGTTAAAAGCAAGAAATACAAAAGGATAGCTATAGCAGCTAATAACATATTACAATACATGGACCAATGCCTTTGTAGGCCATCTTTTGGTGGTTCTAGTGATGCCCTATAGGCTATGGTGTGTGCCTTGTAGGCATAAGTGTAGGCACTTATAGTGTTAGTGCCTTCTATGCCACATAGGACACTTAGTCCTATGTGACACCTAGGACACTTAGTCCTAGGCCTAGATACAAGTACTTTGTACTTGTGTTTAGGTACCTTATCCATCAATCTAAGTTTGACGTGATTTCTTCCTCGACTCGTCCTGTACCTGCACTCTCACTCTCTCTCCGTACTTCACACCTTCAGTGGTATCAGAGCAGGTCTTGCTCTAGCCTTCTAGCTCTCCTCAGCCCTGAGCCTCCATTGCTCATTGGAGATTTTTTTTGCCCCGCTGGTTGACAAGTAGGCATCGTACAGTCCGTTCCTTTCGTACATATTTGAGTACCTTCCAGCCTGTTCGAGGCCCTTCAGCGCTATCTGCTCCGTACTCTGCGTAGTTACTGTACTGCAAATCCGGGCACTTCGCCGTACCTGCGTCATATTGCACGTAGCCGTTGCATCGATGTACTGAAGTCGTGCATCGCCGTACGCAGTATTGAAATCGTACACCCGTACCTGCAGTTCGTCGTACGTACGATGCTGTGATAGATCCGTCGTACGTCCATACCGTACGCCGTTTCGTACCTTCGTCGTACAAGGTACCTACGCCGTACAACTGTACCTGCGTAGGAGTACAAGGTACTTTCACTGTACCTTCAGTCGTCAGCACTTTGTACCAGCTTCCTGTACTACGTACCTTTAGTGGTATTCCGTACAGCTTCATTTGGGTATTCCGTACAGATTCACCACAGGTTCTGTACCTATTTTAGCATTGGCTGGAGTCAGGTCCTTGGTCTCACTGCAGTCATCTACAGACATTTGCAGATTTGGGGCTTTTGCAGGACATTGGAAAATTTGGGGTTTTCATTTCCTTTCACCTCCTTTAATTGCAATTTCTACCAAGAAATTGGAGTTTTGGGATTTGTTCTACAATTTCTTGTTTAGATTGCAGTACATTGGGTCAGATTGCAGGACAGACAGCTACATTTGCAGGACATTGAGTCAGATTTGCATACATTGGGTCACATTTGCAAAATTTCAGCAAAATTTGGGACTTTTCTGAATTTGCCCTCTTTTTGGCCTATTTGCCCTCAATAAATTTGGGGCTTTTACCAAATTTGCTGTTTTTGCAGTGAACATTGCCTGTCACAATCACATTTGGGTCAGATCTGCATTTGCCCTTTGATTTGGGTCAGAAATTTGCAGATATTTGCTGTCATTTTTGGGACAGCCAGCTTTTTGCAGTGATAGCCTTGAGGCTTTTGGGTTTTCAGGTCTTTTAGAGGTTATCACAGTTGCTATGGCTGGGAACAATCAAGATTTATTTGGAGTTCTTCGTGAAGATGATAAGTTGGATGGCATCAACTATCCGATGTGGTCTTATCTCATGAAACATATTCTTGTTGCAAAGCATTTGTGGAATATTGTTTCTGGGGCTGATCTGAGGCCAGCCAATGCTACAGTGGTTGTTTCTACTGCTGGTCCTTCTGCAGGTGGTACTCCTCCTGATGCCTCTTCCTCTAGCACTCCTGCTGCTGCTCTTCCAACTCAAGAACAGTCAAGATGGGATGCAAGAGATGCAAATGCACATTCATGCAAGAGAATCATTATTCCACACATCCGGTCTTGCAGGACAACAAAGGATGCTTGGGATAAATTGGCTTCTCTATATCAGATTCACAATGAAGCTCGTGTTGCATATTTGAGAAGGCAATTACAGGAAGTGAATATGAATGAAGGTGAGTCAATGGATGCATATTTGACAAAGGTCAAGGACCTCATGGAACAGCTTGCCAACATTGATGAGATGGTGCCAAATTCACAGCTTGTCAGTACTACATTGAATGGACTACCAGATACATATCAAGGGTTTGCTACAACCCTTCGATTAGTGGCCATGGGTAATCCAAACCACTATTCTTTTGATCAGCTAGTTACTTTGCTTTTGCAGGAAGAGCAAAGTAGAGCTAACAGACAAGCCATTATTCCTGATCATGCATTTGCTTCACAGCAGACAGGAAGAGGCAAGGCTTCCAAACCTATGGGCAAGCCAAAATCTGTGCACAGCAGGTGCAATTCCTCTACAGATAGCAGCTGCAACATCTAAAAATACAGCAGATAAGGGAAAGAAGAAAAGATGCAACTATTGTCGCAAGCCTGGACATGACATTTCGGAATGTAGGAAGCGCATTGCTTTGGAGAAAAAGAAAGCAGGATTGACAGTTAATGCCTCACATGCCATTGAATCCCATGAGCCAGCAGATTCTTCACATGGACATGCTCTTCAGGATCTCATTTGATCCCTCCAAAGCTGATGCACTCTTTACTGCTAATGGTGCTCAGTCCTGGTACTTTGATAGTGGTGCTTCCAAGCATGTCACATCTTGCAGACAGATGTTTCATTCTCTAGCTGATGCACCTGGAGGGGGGACTGTTACATGTGCTAATAATGCTTCATATGCTGTAAAAGGAGTTGGAGATGTGCAGGTCACATCCATTTCCAGCCATCCTGTCACTCTGACAAATGTTCTTTTTGTACCTCGCATTGAAGTCAACTTGATTTCAATTTCAGCAATTGCTACTTCAAGTTTCAGAGTAATTTTTGATGGCTACAGATGCCTAGTATATGATCTTCGTGATGACAATGCCATAGTTCTCAGTGGCACCTTGCAAAAAGGGCTTTATCACCTTGATCATCATTCAGCTGCACTTTCTGCTGAAGCATTAGCTATTTCAGATTCACAGCTTGCTGAAACTCATCTTTGGCATGAGAGAATGGGCCATCTCAATTATAGAGCTCTTGCAAAGTTACATTCACAGCAAATGGCAAATGATGTACCTCAGACTCACACAGTTTCTAAACATGTGTGTGAGGGCTGTCTTTTGGGTAAGATGCATCGATTTCCTTTTCAAAAGAATTGTCCAAAACTCTCACAAAGGAAATTGCAGCTAGTACACAGCGATGTCTGTGGCCCAATGAGGACAAATGCCATTGGAGGATACAAGTATTTCATGACTCTCATTGATGATTTCACAAGGTATTGCTGGGTATATCCTTTAAAGGCCAAATCTGAAATTTTCTTATGCTTTCAGAGATGGCTGAATATGGTTGAGAATGAATCAGGATGCAAGCTTGTCACCCTCAACACATATAGGGGGGGTGAGTAAATGTCAAAGGAGTTTGATGCATTTCTATCCTCACAGGGCATTATTCACTCATGCACTACTCCTTACACTCCTCAGCAGAATCTTGTTTCTGAAAGGAAAAACAGGTCCACAATGGAGATGGCCAGGTGCATGCTTAAGGCCAAGTCTTTCCCCAATAAATTTTGGCTTGATGCAGTAATGTGTGCCAACTATGTGCTGAATGGATCACCTACATGGGCATTAAAGACTATTACACCTTATGAAGCATGGAAAGGCAGGAAGCCTTCACTTTCACACATGAAAGTTTTTGGGTCTCTTGCATATGTTCATGTACCATCTCAGCTGAGACATAAGCTTGATGACAAGGCAATCAAATGCATATTCATTGGTTACAGCTAGGAGAGCAGAGGGTATCGGTTATATCAACCAAATACTGGGAAGATTATTGTTAGTAGAGATGTGATCTTTGCTGAACATTCAGCGTCTCCTCTTGTGGACTGCAAAGCAAAGCCAGATATTGACATGTTTGATGCCTTTGAATCTTGGTTACCTCTACCATCATCAGAAGAGGATTTTGAGCAGCAACATGAGCCTCCTGCAGGCCCTCCACTAAGCAATAATCAGCCACCACCTCGTGCTGATTTGCAGGATTCTCTTCCTGCACAAAATGATCCCATTACTGATGATGCAGTCATTGAAGAAAGAGCTGTCAATAGACAGCAAAGGCAAGTTCCTAGATGGCATGTTGACACATTGAGGGACAGCAAACAAGATCAGCCTTTTGCTGCCCGGACAAGATCAAGGAATAGACAGCATGGTCACTTTCTTGAGTTTGCAATCCTTGCTACAGCTTGCAATGAAGAGCCTTTGTGCCATAAAGATGCTTTTGACAGCAAAGAGTGGATGGATGCAATGAAAGCTGAGTTACAATCTATTTCAAAAAATGACACTTGGGAATTAGTAGATCTCCCACCTGGCAAGCATGCCATTGGAACGCGGTGGGTCTACAAATTAAAAAGGAAATCTGATGGCAGCATAGATCGATATAAAGCCCATCTTGTTGCAAAAGGGTATGCCCAACAACAAGGCATTGACTTTGAGGAGACATTTGCTCCCACATCTAGGATTACTACCATTCGATGTGTCATTGCCATTGCAGCCCATCATCATTGGCAAGTGCACCAACTTGACATCAAGACTGCCTTTCTTCATGGGGATCTGCAGGAAGAAGTCTATGTCACACAACCTTCTGGCTTTGAGGTTGTTAATTCTGAAAATAAGGTATGCCGGCTTGGAAAAGCCCTCTATGGTTTGAAGCAGGCACCCTGGGCATGGTATGCCAAAATTCATGCACACTTACTATTCCTTGGTTTTTAGAATAGTCCTATAGAACACACTCTTTATTTCCGTGGGAGTAAATCTGATTTTTTAGTGCTGATTTTATATGTGGATGATATGCTTCTCACGGGCCCAGATACTCAGCAAATTGCAGCTTTCAAGGCTGATTTGCAGTAGATTTTTGACATGTCAGACATGGGACAGCTCCATTATTATTTGGGCATTCAGTTTGCTCATGTTGAGGGGAGTATCACGATGTCTCAGTCCAAGTATATTGGACAGCTCCTTAATCGTTTTCAGTTTGAGGATTGCAAGCCAATCTCTACTCCAGTGGACCCTGGCTTCAAATTCTCAGCTCATGATGGGAGCCCACCATGTGATATCACTCTTTATCAGCAGGCTGTTGGATGCCTTATTTATTTATGTCACACCAGACCTGACTTACAGTATGCAGTATCTCAGCTCAGCAGATTCATGCACATGCCCAGTTCACAGCATTGGCAGGCAGTGAAGAGAGTCTTCAGATATCTCAGAGGCACTCAAGATTTAGCCCTCTTCTATGGTGATCAGGGTTCACTTACCATGCATGCTTACACGGATAGTGACTGGGCAAGATGTTCCGACACCAGAGTGTCACATACTAGCAATTGTTGTTTGCTTGGCAATTCATGTATTTCTTGGCTCAGCAAGAAGCAACCAAGAGTTGCCACGTCTAGTTGTGAGGCTGAGTACAGGGCAGCCTTCATCGCTACAGTAGAGTGTGTTTGGCTTCGACAGTTACTTACAGATCTTGGTATTTGCGAGACATCCTCTACTATTGTCTACACTGACAGCCAGAGTGCTTTAGCCATTGCGCATAACCCAGTGTTTCATGCACGTAGCAAGCATATTAAGGTTCACTATCATTACGTTCGGGAACGGTTGTCAGCAGGAGACATAGAGTTGTCCTATCTTCCCACAGAGGACAACATCGCATATATGTTTACAAAGGCACTTCCTCGTCCCAAGTTCGAAGTCTTCCGACAGGCTTTACACTTGGCTCCCTTTGTTACATGATCTGACATTCCTTGTACATTCATTGGTGGCTATATCCTTTTGGATGAACATGTGCCACCATGACTAGAAACTACTAGGTATTCTGAGACGTTTCCAGAGTACTTCAGCCCATCCCATGGAGGGGTGTTTGTAGGCCATCTTTTGGTGGTTCTAGTGATGCCCTATAGGCCATGGTGTGTGCCTTGTAGGCATAAGTGTAGGCACTTATAGTGTTAGTTCTATGCCACATAGGACACTTAGTCCTATGTGACACCTAGGACACTTAGTCCTAGGCCTAGATACAAGTACTTTGTACTTGTGTTTAGGTACCTTATCCATCAATCTATGTTTGACGTGATTTCTTCCTCGACTCGTCCTGTACCTGCACTCTCACTCTCTCTCCGTACTTCACACCTTCAGCCTTAGCAGGTAGAAGAGACATCCGTTCTTCCTCTCGAAAAAAGGAGAATGTCCAGACAAGAATGCTCGAAGTGCCAATTTTCTAACTTGATTACAAGGCGTTCACTTCGAAGAAGCATCAGTAAAGACTTGACTTCTTCCTGGGTAGTGTTGTAGATCACTTGATGTATAGTATGAACTGCGTCTTGAGCAATATCTTCCATGTTATATGCCTTGTTTGGCTCCCTTCACATATGCTAGCAAGTATTCTCTGCATTTAGTGGTTTGGCTCAACGGTAACTTCCCGCCACATAATTCAGCAGGATTTTAAACACAGATAGAGAACTGGAGATAGGATGTTAGAAAAGTTAATAAGATAAATTTAAGTTGGAATTTACCTTTTGGAATTTCCTCTAGCCTTACATGAACAGTCTTTCAAAATTTTGCTGTAAAATTACTTTTTTTTTTGGAAATCAATTTGTCATATTATTATGTCATTATTATTATGTGTGCATCATTTCAAAGTTTCAGGGATTCATTTCGTAACTCTTTGAGGTGTTTCGTGTTTGTGACGTGATGCATTTTTCGAGTTGAATATGTTTTGATTGGGCAGATTGATGACAAGGAGGCTGTAACCATGATTGATTTCCCACAGATGGTGTCGGTTTCACATCGCAATGCTGAAATGTACTATTCCAACATAGCTTGGTAGATTCCAGATATGTTTGATTTTGAAATGTACAGGAAGAAATTGTGTCGTTTAGTCATAGAGCTCTGCATGTCAAAGCTCGGCAAGCTCTTAGTATCAAAAGATAGAATTTTAAGGGCCTGAAAAGCTAAGTTCATAACTCCTGCTTTTTGTGAAAAATGTCACTGAAATGTCAGGTACTTCAATCGAGATGTGGAGTGCATATTCAAGTTTTTCAACAAACGGTGAGTCGCTGGAAATGTTTTTGTGATTCGGGTCTCTTGATTGCAGACTCTTTTGCAGCAAGGTCTACATGCATGAAAAAGGTCAAGACATGGCATCTGCAATCGTTCTCAAGAGACGCATTGAGTGAAGTGACTTTTGTTTATGTAGTAAATGCAAATATTGTCTTAGAACATGTTAGAGTAGGTCACACTTACGTCCCATATGAGGAGGACAATGGGATTTACAGGATTGTTATGCTTTGGGGCTCTGATGCAGGTAGCATGTGGGTTTCTATGTGGGCTGCCATGTACTCCTGGAAAAGAGAATGCTGTTACTGATGCACTCTCTTGTACACTAAGAATCAAATGTATAAGTGTATTTTGTCATGATAAATTGATGGTTCTAAAGGACACATATGTACAGGATGTTGATTTTTCCCATAGTTATGCATCACTAAAGAGCTCCGACAAAAGGAAAGTCAACCAAAATTGTGGGTACCTTTTTAGCCTTAGATGAGCTTCTTATTCAGCGTGACAGGAAAAACAACACTTTTATCAGCATGTACGTTATGTTGTCTCTGCCAGATATGGGCATAATCTCTTGATTTTATACGGGCAAAGCACAAGCTCACATGCATGTTTTCGAGCTGAATTGACGAAGCTCAATAACACCCATGATTCAGCCTCTCTTCAAGCTAAATTGCATTTTCAGCCAACATTGTCTAATTAAGGAGTGGAATTCTCCCTAGTTTTCTTTCAAAGTTTGTAGATTTTTTCAGACTATCACTTATCTATACCGTGTGCGAGCATATGGCTCTTGTGCTGCAAGGCAACGCGGGCTACCTTGGTTGGCATTAGTGTCTTCTATGGCATTGGCAGCTCAGGGTGATCAGAGATATTGGTATGCATATGGTTTGAGAGATTGGGTTTCCACATAGACAGGCTGCCTCCCTTTCAGTACAGCACTGATGCCCCGTTTGTTCCGTTTCAGGGCAATGAGCTCAACCCAATCATCCGAGAGGATCTCTTACAGCTACACATGCAGGACTTGGTTGGCACAGATAGAGCTTCCCATGAAGCTCAGTTTCTATCAGAACCACCGCTTGCACACGTCTGAGGAGGGTTTCATTATCCCACACCGACTCTGTATCGAGAGTGGACAAGTGGATGGGATCCCCAGAGAGAGTTGTATCTGCACACTATGTGATCGACATGAGGTGGAATTAGAGGAGTACTTTGTCTTTCGTTGCCCAGTCTACTATGAGATCCGTAGATGATACCACTGCCTTTTCAGAGACAGATTTGAGGGCCTCTCCATACTCCTCTCATACCCAAACCAGAGATGCTTGGCCGCTTTCATTCATGAGGTGGTTCGACATGGGGAGCGTCTCATCAGATCATGAAGACAGGAGCGGGGGGGCTTACGTGGTTCATCCCAGAGTATGATCACGGAGTTCTTCCAATCGGAGCATGTTACCCCCTTGGCCACAGATAGCAGGTTAGGCAGGGACTCCGAGATCAAGATGCGGCACACTCGACAGAGGATAGACACACAGATCACACTCACCGATATTTCTTCCATTTTCAGGTCGGGGGGGTTATCGGGGCGGTCGTCAAGCGTCAGATAGATACCAGGAGGACATGACATATCTCTCATACATATAGCAAACAATGATCTATCACGGGCTTCTTGCCTACACTACCTAGTTCATCATCGGGTGTATCTTGACGTTTGATCCGATTGCATCTTCCATGGTGATGTTGATGCCAGGAATGTTTTATGTTTTATGACTAGGGTGACATGTATGATAATATCGTTGACTATGTCTACACAGTTTTCTCTAGCATAGGTATAGGATGCTCGCTATGTAGCTCCATCCTTTTGCTCATTTTATCAGGTTTTTTTTCTCTCTCTCTCATAGACCCATCAGTCTTTAATAGACTTTAATAATTTTTAATAAACTTTGTTTCTTTCTCTCTTTGCGAGAGACGGATTTGCACTTTATGTTATATGCGGGAGATTGAGGCAAATGCTTTCAGATGCCCTGTATACTATGAGATGCGTGGACGGCACCCTTGTCTTTTTAGTACTGGTTTCGGTCCACCCAAGAACTTTTCAGTCTGCTCAAGGAGTTCCTGGCACATCCAGATTAACTTGGGTGGCTATTTTCCTTCTTGAGGCCCAGAGACAAAGAGATCAGCTCATACAAGCACATAGGAGAGCACATGAGGAGTCAACTATGGTAGAATCTACTTGATTGTCGATGGTGATTAGTCAGTATATTCTATGGACTATAGTCACTAGTACATTGTACCTCTCCCCTCTCTTTTAACCCCATTCATACCTAGCCTTTTGTATCTCTGCTACTATGCCAATCACAGGGAGGGCCCCTCCCACCCCCACTCGTGTCTAAATCCACATTGACTGTGCCCTTGATCCAGTCTATGTGAGCCACCTAGCCTGGGAGCTTTTGGCCCTACTTGGAGATGATGTAGACCTCACCCGCGCCTCGAACACCCTTACCTCTGTGGTACAAGACGTTGCCACCAGATCTTTCCCCACGACTCAATGTGCACATGTCCCAATTGGGAAGATTCATCAAAACCCTTGCTCGACGATGAGTGGAAAGAGATGAGAGCTCACCTCACTCGTGAGCAAGCCTTAGTCCATCTGATGTCAGTTGAGGCACAACGGATCTCACGACGATTGTCACCTCGTACGAGATGGATTTTCCCCAAAAAAGATGAATGAGGTGATCAAATATTTCGAGGGCATAGTCACATGAAAACCCGTTTCGTCCTCTTCGAAACCTCAAAACGCGAAACAGACGAAACGTTTCGAAATAGGACAAAATGCTCTCAACGAAACCTTTGTTTCGCCCAAATCAAAATAAACATTTTTGCCCCGTTTTTTCTAGAATCCAAGGTGTTTATGTTTTGAATTTCCTTTTAGTATCTTGACTTTATATTTCTCTTTGTTCACTCTAACTTAAATATAACATATCTTTTTGTACCTATAAGGGTATATATTAAGTATCAATTCGAAACCTAACCGTTTCGTCTGACAACACGAAACGAAACGAAACGAAACCTGTCGAAACAGCGAAACGGCGAAACAGACGAAACGTTTCTTGTGACTATGTTCGAGGGAGATCCTACCATTGGATGGGGGCTTCTATCGAAGGGGAAGAGCCGCCTATTCCCATCACAGATCCAAATGTTTGGCACACATATGCATGCTCTCTCTATGACATCCTGATGCAAGCACCACTTGATATGTCCTCTATGCATGGGCCCACTACTTGCCATTTATTCACTGCACAGAATGTAATGTGCTGAAATCTATTGGCTCCATGACCGGAGAGCACAGGATCATGAGGGACTACGGAGTGAGCACTTCGCACATGGGCAGGAGATCCTAGCTCCGGTCCTAGCGTGGATGTTCAACCATGAGGTATGTCACGACTTTCCACTTGCTTGGAGGACTACCATTATTGGCCGATACACAAAGCAAGGGACTAGAGATTTATGGATCACTAGAGAGCGAGATCAGTAGCCACACAGAGACTTAGGGGCGGCAAGCTGTACGGCAGGCAAGATTTTTGAGGAAGCACTCCACCCTAGACCACATCTTCACTCGAGGGCAATCATTGAGAGGCAAGGTCAAGATGTCAAGAAGTCTACACTTGCTTTGTAGACTTTCAGGAGGCTTTCGACACTGTCCCACAATCCCGCCTGATCAGGAGATTACAGGAGATGCAGATTCCAAAGATTGTGATTTGGGGGGTGAGCCTATCTGAGTCCATCAAGGGGAGAGTTTGTGTCTAAGGAGGCCTATCAGAGTGGGTTAAAAGCACTTTCACTAACTCTCTTTGGGCTCTACATTGATGAGATCACATCCTTTATCCTGCTTGGGAGGCAAGGAATCACTATTTGCCGACCTGATGATACAGATACTACTAAATGCAAATGACATAGTCCTCACATCATCTTCAGCAGAGGAATTGCAGAGACATCTGGAGGCCCTAGATCCTTCAAGATCTATGGGACTGGCGATCACTATCAACTAATAGTGATCCCCTACATCCTGTGAGAGAAAATATTACAAATTGTGATGCAGTAAGTACTTTTTTGGCTAGCTTGTGTGCTAGTCCCGGTACGCCCTTGCTGAGTGCTAAGTTAATAACTCAAAAACTATACAAAAAAAACAATTCCAATACTCAAAGCTAGGGGTGCGAAGATGTGTAGTAATATGTGTATGCCGAGCTGCCTCTAGCTCATAGTTGCCAGCCGAAACGGAAACAAAAGAAATGAAAATGGAAAAAATCGGGGAAACGGAGTTTTCGGCCCCCGTTGAAACGGAAATGGAAGAAACGGCAATATGATACAATTTGTATATAAAAATTTATTTTCTATACATAATATAATTATCAATAGAGTGCAAATCATACATAATACAACTATCTATACTTGAAGCATCAATGCATCATGCATGCTTGTATGATTCTAAATTCGTGAATGATGCTTTAACAATCAACATGTGTCATGACTAACCAGTTTGACTTTACAAGAATCTGAAATTTAGAAGTTTGAAGTACTTTAAACTTAGCACACAAGTTGAAACTTGAAACTTGAAAGCATCCAATGTCCATAGATGATCATGATCCACAGATTCCATGATCATGACTCATGAGTCATGCAAGACTCAAAATAAAAGTACCCATAGATGATATAAAAAAAAGCAGATGCCACCAAGGTCCAAAGTATACTTAGTATTGTATCTACTATCATAAAAAAAGAAATAACATAGTCTAGGATGCATCATGCTGCATGCATGATGCATGTGAAGTGTCATGACCAGGAGTAGGCTAGCATTGTAGTCTGTATAGTCATAGTCAAGGACCAGGTACATCACTACTGATCATCTGCGTCATCCATGGACTCCTCGTCATCGTCATCCTCTGCCTCCTTAGATGAGCGTGAGGCCTCTGTGTCACTGTTTGAAGAAGTATCATCAACATCATGATTGGGTGCAGTTGAAGTACTAGCACCATCTTCAGATGGTTGAGCGTGCGATCGTGTGTAGTGTGCGAGTGTTGACAGCTCCTCATACAACATGGAGTATATGTCCAGCTCCTCCCGTGGCATATTTGGTATGGCCTTCATCTTCTCCACGTCCACCTTGTCTGCATTCACTTGGCAAGGTTTGGGGCAGCCGACGGCAAACTCAAGGAGACGGAGGTTGCAATGATAAAACACCAATCGCTCCAATTGAGCCGTGCTCAATGTTTTGCTCTTCTTTGTGTGAAAGAGGGTCCAAGTGCTCCAGTTCCTCTCACAAGGACCGGAACTGCAGTCTTGTTAGAGAACACATATAGCAAGGCGTTTCTGCCATAAGCTATTTAAGCAGAGATAAGTATCAGGAACTTAATAAGTTTAAACATATTTGTAGTAGATAAAACTTCAAATTGCTTAACTACTAAGTTCTAACTAGTGACGTTGTAACTTGTTTCTTACCAAAGTAGGAGTACAGTTGCCATATTTCTCCCACCAGGAGATAGGCTGCAACTGTGTCTCTTGGAGCCTAGCCATAGGTCGACCAAAGGAGAGGCTGTGATTATGGAACAATAGAAGTTCATCCTCCATTCTTTATTGCATCTCCAAGTCACCACCCATCCAATTTTATAGATACTATTGCATCCTCTCCTCCAACTCGTCATTCTCATATTGCTCTTGATTGCGCTAGAGGGGATGCAATACATGTGCCACCGCATGGATTGGGCGGTGGAACCAATTCCACTGCTTATTCCATATAGCACAGATGGACTCAACCCTAAATCATGCCACAAGAAATTAGAATGCATTATGCATGCAAAATTCATAGTACATACATAATACATATCTGAAAATTACAGGCTCTAGCTATAAGCTTTGATAGCAAATTGCAATTTAGTAACTGCAATAATTATACATATTACAAAAGTAAAAAGTCTTACTTATCAGGTGATAGGGAAGTGTTTCTGTTGAGGGCTTCTCCAATCTTGTCCATAAACTTGTACAAGAGCCCTAATGTGCTTCCCTCCATGTCCGTGATGCGAAGCTCGATTTTCCTCCGCCTGATTTCACCAAGACTCATCCATGATCATGCAGACAAATTTGATAGACTTTGCTTGGTCTCTATCATCCCAACCTCCTCACTCCCAAGACACAACCGTGCGCAACAAGCCTTGGCGCACTCGGACAAGCCTCTCCACCACTATGAACATGTAAGCAAACCTTGTGGCTAGAGGTTTCAGTGGCTCAAGGTCACTGTAAGGCCGATAGATGCTGAGGACTTTGGGTCTCTTCGTGACAAACTTTACGATACTGCGGGTTGTGAAGAAGATGGCATCAATCCAAGGTATCTTCCCCAGGTCCTTGATCAAAAGATCAAGGCAATGTGAGGCACAAGGTGTCCACACAATCTTAGGGAACTCATCTTCTAACATGGCACCCATTGACACACAATTGCTGCCATTATCTGTCACCACCTGCACCACATTCTTAGCACCTATCTCCATAATAGCTGCCCGTATATGCTCCCAAATATACAACCTTGTAATCACTGTACCTGCAGCGGAAGCATCTATGGCTCTCTAGAACATGGTCCCCTTGCAAGAAGACACTAAAATATTGTACACACTTCTCCTGCGTGTATCTGACTATCCATCGCATAAGAGTGTGCATTCATATTTTTTCCAAGTCTTTTTTAAGGGCTTTATTTGGTTTTCCTGACATTCCCTCCGTCTTCTTAGCTCTCTTGTCTGCAAGGCCTCATATGTAGGCCCTTCCCATTCATACCCAATGCGGCTCAGGGCTCTCATGGCCTTTCTCCATTGTGTAGTCTTCGCCACATGAAAGGGTATTGCACAGAAGAGCTTTGTGAGCTCACTAGTGGCCTCCTTCACTTCTTGCTTTTGCAAGCGTGCTTGAATGCTAGACCTTTGCAGTGATCCTCTTTTTCCCACACTAGCATCCACACTAACTGATCCATGTGGCAAGGGTGTTCTTGTAGCACTAGGACCTGTGCTTGATGTAGTTGATGCCCCTCTACTTCTCTTTGCAGAACCCAGTGTGCTGGCATTATCCAATGGCTCAGTGTCAGGAGCCTCTTCTTCATCTTGCAGCCCTTGCCCTCCACTTTCTCCAGCCAGGGTTGCCATGCACACACGCTTCCATTCTCTTAGGCCACCTTTCAGTGGAGCTGGCACAAACTCACAAGGTCCTATATCCTTGCGGGGAACACTTGCTAGATGGTCTTTAACCCGTGTGACAGACCCCGTTTTGCTTATGCCGCAATAGTTGCATCTCCACTTCTTGGAGCCACCGCCTCCTTTATAACTATCTAAGAAGGAATAAGGTTGTCTCGCCATTTAGGAGGATGGATAGGTGAGAAGGAGGATGGAGAGGTCACAAGTGAGAGAGGATGGAGAGGTAGGAGGAGGATGGAGAGCTCAGAGGTAAAAGAGGATGGAGAGGTGGAAGGATCCTGGAGGATCAGAGGTAGAAGTGAAGGAGGATGGAGAGGAGGAGGATGGAGAGGTTACAGGTAAGAGAGGATGGAGAGGAGGAGGATGGAGGGATGGAGAGCAGGCTGCCAAGCTGCAGCTTGCAGGATGGAGCAGATGGAGAGAAGGATGAAGAGGATGGAGAGAGAAGGATGGAGGTCCGAGGGAATCGGGATGGAGACTCCGAGAGCAAAGGATGGAGGGATGGAGAGAGCTCAGAGAAGGTAGAGAGAGCAGAAAGGATGGATAGAAGGAGTGCAACAGGCGGGAGGCGGCGAAAAATGGAGCCAGGCTGTGAAAATTGCGTTTTTGGGGGTTTAGGTAAAAAGCAGGTTTTACGAAGTGGCGTTTCTGAAGAAACGCTGTTTCCGTTTCTTGCCAAGAAACGGCTGTTTTTGGCAACTGTGCTCTAGCTGGGGGCGTGATCTTCGTGATCCCTGTATCCAATGAGCCATATCCAGAATGATAACCCTGCTTGGACTGTCTCCTCCGAGTAGAGTAGGGATGGGCTGGACCTCTATCGCGTGTGCTCTAGTCAAACTTTGCACTGTGCATGGTTTTTGTGTCTCTGGCTCCACCTCTCCACACGGTCACTTACCGCCGATCTATGCTGCCCTCATGTTGGCTATCTCCTCCTCTACTCCATGTTGTCGTGGGGCTCCACACCGCCATACTTAATTTGGATCGCCCCCGTCCCATGGGCTTGACACCGTCATGTGCTGTTCACACTCCTTTCTTCCCTTTCTGCTTTCTTGAATAGTAACTTTGCCATCTATAAAGCAGTCTGCATCCCTTCTTGTCTTGCTGCTATCAGATGTATCATCCCCTCCCTCCGATGTTCTTGCTGTAGGAGTGTGAGATGATCATCCAAAAATGCCTTGGTTCCCTTCAGTGTTGCCCTCATGCTCACGTGTCTGTTGCTGTCTGAAATCTCACTGCCAATGGCCTTTTCAGTGCATGGGCCTTACCCACTCTCCAAGCTGTCTCACAGGTAAGGGGCTGACACCCATCTTGGCGAACGAAGCTCCAGCATCTGCCATTGGAGTATCACCTACTGCTAACTAGGACATGTAAGGACTTGCTGTTCCGTCTCTTATCCTCGTCCAACGCATGGGATATGGACTCCTTGGGGGGCTGATGTGCCTTTTTTTTCCACTCCAGTATCTCCCCTTGGTAATCTGCTGTGTGAATTCAGCATGTTTCCTGTGCATGGTGGCCTACTTACCTGCCACCTTTTTTTTTGAGTTTCATCTTCTGACCATTTGCTGTGTGTGTCACCTCCAGTGCCCCTTTCACGTCTTTGAGTTGCTGCAGTACAGTTCCTATTGCTTGCATCTTATCTTCGAGGTTGGCTTTTTCTGAGTCCCATTCTGCCTTTTCTTTCTCCATGCTTCTCTCCTTTCTCCATTCTTCATGTTTGTTCCTCTCCTTTCTCCATTCTTCATGTATGTTTCCCCTTGTTTCTTCACTTCAGACACCGTTTTGTCTACATGTGTTTTCTCAGCTAGCAAGGCCACAAATGACCACATTTGTGGCTTCCAAATTAGCAATTTTTTCAATCAAAATAGGCAAATTTTGTTGAGATGGGAAAGGACATCGGAGGTAGCCTTGTGTGGCGTACCTGCCATGTAGGCTGTCATAGCATTATCCAAGGCTTGTTTTCCCCCCATGTATCCTCCACAAATCCCGTGGAGAGAGAGAGAGAGAGAGAGAGAGAGCTTATGAACATGTTTGAAAGACCAAAAAGGTATATGAGGCCAAGTACATTACATTGTGAAATGTATAAGTATTGTACAATGCATGAAATGGAAGTTGAAGAGAGAAAGAAGGGGAGGGGTAGGTAGGGTGCACAGGGGTTCCGCAAATGTTTGTTTCTTGCTCAATTTCAACTCATATAATGTGTGATCTTCAAATGTTATCAAAGCAAAATGACCTTTAAATTGTTTGCTTGAACCAGGTTTGGTCACTCTCTTTCAATGGATGGTTACGAAGAAGGCAAACCGAACTTCAAGGAGGTTGCAAATAACTCCGTATCTTTGGACAAGGAACTTTCTGCAAGCGGATTCACAAATCAAGACCAAGAGGATTTAGAGCAGGTCTCTAGATTTAACATGGTCTCATTTGAAATCTGTAATGGTAATCTATTGGGTAAAATGGTTAAAAATTGCTAATGATTAAGATTGTGCACTTCAATCAGGATGAAACTGGCTAAAAATCTCTTTAGCTGGTATGTCTTGACCCGCAGCAGGCCAGTTTACAATGAGCTAGTTGGGATATATATTAATTGAGTGAAGAATCTTGAAAATGTTTTCGTATCAAAATCTCAGATTTAAGAAATCTGCTTTGCCCATGACGTATGAAGACACTGTATTGCAAACACTTTTTTAATCTGACAGCTTGGGCCTGTGGAAACATCTGCAGTATGCACGTGGGAACACAGATGATGGTATTGGCCCGAATGAGGGTCATGACATTGATGGAGGCAGCAGCTCAGAGGAGGATGCTAAGGATGTAACTTCTGAGCTGCAAGGGTTACGAGTGTCAGATATTGGCCTTGAAAGCACTGCTTCTCATGTTTCAGGTGTTTGCAGCATCACAACTGAGGACAAGCAGGATGAAAACTTAACAGAAAGTGCTTTGCCCGACGGAGGTTCATCTATCCAGGTACAGAGGTGATTATTGTGAAGAAGTTTATCATGATTCCCATGAATTAAGTTTGCAACTGTCCCTCTTTATATCCCTTTTTATCTCATCTAAGGGGCTCATATAAGATGCTTAATATTTTTTCTAGTTGCAGTCATTTTTGTTAATTTACTAGTTGTTTGGTGCAGATAAGTTTCTTGGAAACCAAGCATTCAATAACAGGTGACGAGGACAATGTACAACGTTCAAAGGGTTTTGAAAAACAAAGGAGGCGAGCTGTGGCCGCAGTTTGTGGAGGAAGTAGGTCACATGCTTCAAGGAATGCTTCAAAGGACAAAGGTGGCCGTAGGTCTCGGCACACCCTGAATAATAGGCTGGATTCCTGATTAGCTGCTTGCAGACTGTTCATCAGTTGGTCCAGTTTTGGCATGTCCTACTTGCCTCAGAATTTCCAGGCTGGCAAAGGTGGCATTCAAAGCATTCAGCAAAGCAAGGCCGTCTTATTATATACGGAGGAGAGGTGCACACGTACAAGCAGGCAGTGGGGTTACATGTCTTTTAGCATGGGCTCGTGAGATAAATCTCCCAGACCATAACTCAATGCTTGTGCTAGCAAGGTCTTCAGGAAAATGGTAGTGCTATTTCTGAGGTATGTCATAAAACATGAAGGTCAGCAATCATAGAACCAGGCATTGCTTCAAGATTGTAAATCCTTGCCT
Organism: Dipteris shenzhenensis; assembly: GCF_047967505.1. Classification (NCBI taxonomy): domain Eukaryota; kingdom Viridiplantae; phylum Streptophyta; class Polypodiopsida; order Gleicheniales; family Dipteridaceae; genus Dipteris; species Dipteris shenzhenensis. The sequence goes on from NC_141608.1 coordinate 13,869,137, forward strand.
ATTATAGCCTACAGTTGCATTCGTGCAGCATAAGGAGAATTTTTATGCATAACGAGATGTGTGACTTCGAAATCTGAATACTGCAATGTGATTCATGTGTGGGAAGTCGGTGACCAAGGTACATCCATCGTTGTATGACCTTGTCAAGGGTACATAGCGACTCGTGTTTTGAATATCTCTCTTGTTTAAACAACAAAGAGTTGACTTTGAGATCTCTTCAAAGCGTATGGTATTAATAGATCCTACATAAGCACCGTTTCTAGCACATAGTTGCACGAAACGTACGTTTCGTGGGCAGAAACGGAAACGGCGAAACGGAAACGCCGTTTCGTATTTCCTGTTTTCCTAGAAATCCTAAAAACGGGTTTTCTTTCAGAATTTCGCCGCCTTCGTCTTTCGCCGCCTCCCGCATCCTTTCAGCATCCTTCCTCCACTTCTTCAAGCTCTCTCCATCCCATCCTTTGCTCTTGGACCTACCCTCACCTCCATCCTTCTCTGAGCTCTCTCCATCCTCTTCATCCTTTGCTCCATCTTCTCCATCCTGCAAGCTGCAGCTTGCAGCTTGGCAGCCTGCTCTCCTGACTCCATCCCTCCATCCTTCTTCTCTCCATCCTCTCTTTAATCTTACCTTCTACCTCTCCATCCTCCTCCTCTCCATTCTCCTTCACTTCTACCTCTCCATCCTTTCCATCCTCTTTTACCTCTATCTCTCCATCCTCCTTCTACGGTCTACCTCCCATCCTTTCTCACGAGTCACTTGTGACCTCTCCATCCTCCTTCTCACCTCTCCATCCTCCTCAATGCCGAGAGATGCTTATTGGGTCCATGTCTCCCTCCTGGATAGTTATAAAGGAGGCAGTGGCTCCAAGAAGTGGAGATGCAACTATTGTGGCATAAGCAAGACAGGGTCTGTCACAAGGGTGAAAGACCATCTAGCAGGTGTTCCCTGCAAGGATGTAGGACCTTGTGAGTTCGTGCCTACTGCAGTGAAAGGTGGCCTAACAGAATGGAAGCGTGCGTGTATGGCAGCCTTGGCTGCAAAAAGTGGAGGACAAGGGCTGCAAGATGAAGAAGAGGCTGCTGACACTGAGCCATTGGATGATGCCAGCACATTGGGTTCTGCAAAGAGAAGTAGAGGGGCATCAACTACATCGAGCGCAGGTCCTAGTGCCACAAGAACATCCTTGCCACATGGATCAATTAGTGTGGATGCTAGTGCGGGGAAAAGAGGATCACTGCAAAGGTCTAGCATTCAAGCACACTTGCAAAAGCAAGCAGTGAAGGAGGCCACTAGTGAGCTGTGCAATACCCTTTCATGTGGCGAAGACTACACGATGGAGGAAGGCCATGAGAGCCGTAAGCCGCATTGGGTATGAATGGGAAGGGCCTACATATGAGGCCTTGCGGACAAGAGAGCTAAGAAGAGAGAGGGAATGTGTGGAAGACCAAATGATGCCCTTGAAAGAGACTTGGAAAAAATATGGATGCACACTCTTATGCGATGGTCAGATGCACGCAAGAGGAATGTGTACAATATTTTAGTGTCTTCTTGCAAGGGAACCATGTTCTTGAGAGCCATAGACGCTTCCACTGCAGGTACAGTGATTACAGGGCTGTATATTTGGGAGCATTTACGGGCAGCCATTATGGAGATAGGTGTTGAGTATGTGGTGTAGGTGGTGACAGATAATGGCAGCAATTGTGTGTCAATGGGTGCCATGTTAGAAGATGAGTTCCCTAAGATTGTGTGGACACCCTGTGCCTCACATTGCCTTGATCTTTTGATCGAGGACCTAGGGAAGATACCTTGGATTGATGCCATCTTCTCCACAGCTCGCAGTATTGTGAAGTTTGTCACGAAGAGACCCAAAGTCCTCAGTATCTATTGGGCTTACAGTGACCTTGAGCTATTGAAACCTCCAACCACAAGGTTTGCTTACATGTTCGTAGTGGTGGAGAGGCTTGTGCGAGTGCGCCAGGGCTTGTTGCGCACGGTTGTGTCTCGGGAGTGGGGAGATTGGGATGATAGAGGCCAAGCAAAGTCTATCAAATTTTTTCGCATGATCATGGATGAGTCTTGGTGGAATCAGGCGGAGGCATTAATCAAATCGATTAATCCTATCTACACGGTGCTTCGCATCACAGACATGGAGGGAAGCACATTAGGGCTCTTGTACGAGTTTATGGACAAGATTGGAGAGGTCCTCAATAGAAACACTTCCCTATCGCCTGATAAGTAAGACTTTTTACTTTTGTAATATGTATAATTATTGCAGTTACTAAATGGCAATTTGTTATCATGAAGCCTGGAATTTTCAGATATATATTATGTATGTACTATTATTTATAGTCTATGAATTTTGCATGCATAATGCATTCTAATTTCTTGTGGCATGATTTAGGGTTGAGTCCATCCGTGCTATATGGAATAAGCGGTGGAATTGGTTCCACCGCCCAATCCATGCGGTGGCACATGTATTGCATCCGCTCTGGCGCAGTCAAGAGCAATATGAGAATGACGAGTTGGAGGAGGGGATGCAACAGTATCTACAAAATTGGATGGGTGGTGACTTGGAGATGCAACGAAGACTGGAGGATGAACTTCTATTGTTCCGTAATCACAGCCTCTCCTTTGGTCGACCTACAGCTAGGCTCCGAGAGACACAGTTGCAACCTGTCTCCTGGTGGGAGAAATATGGCAACTGTACTCCTACTTTGGTAAGAGTCTAAGAGACAAGTTTCAACGCCACTAGTTGGAGCTTAGTCGTTAAGTAATTTGAAGTTTTATCTACTACAAATATGTTTAAAGTTATCAAGTTCCTGATACTTATCTCGGCGTAATTGGCTTATGGCAGAAACGCCTTGCTATACGTGTTCTCTCACAGGACTGCAGTTCCGGTCCTTGTGAGAGGAATTGGAGCACTTGGGCCCTCTTTCACACAAAGAAGAGGAACAGATTGAGCACGGCTCAATTGGAGCGGTTGGTGTTTTGTCATTGCAACCCCCGTCTCCTTGAGTTCATCGTCGGTTGCCCCGAACCTCGCCAAGTGAATGTAGACAAGGTGGACGTGGAGAAGATGGAGGTCATATCAGATATCCCACGGGAGGAGCTGGACATATACACCATGTTGTATGAGGAGCTGTCAGCACCAGCACACCACACACGATCATACACTCAACCATTTGGAGATGGTGCTAGTACTTCAGTTGCACCCGATGGTCCTGATCCTGATGTTGATGATTCTTCTTCAGACAGTGACACAGATGCCTCGAACTTATCTGAGGACGCAGAGGATGACGATGACGAGAAGTCCATGGATGATGCAGATGATCAGTAGTCCTGCTAATTTTTTTTATATCATCCATGAGTGCTTTTATTTTGAGTCTTGCATGACTCATGAGTCATGAGTCATGAATCATGATCATGAAATTTGTGGACCATGAATCATGATCATCTATGGAGTCTGGACATTGAATACTTTCAAGTTTCAAGTTTCAAGTTTCAACTTGCGTGCTAAGTTTAAACTTTTAAGTACTTCAAACTTCTAAATTTCAGATTCTTGTAATGCCAAACTTGTTAGTCATGACTCATGATACATGTTGATTTCAGATTATTGAAGCATCATTCAAGAATTTAGAATCGTAGAGGCATGAATCATGAATGATGCATTGATGCTTGAAGGCTGAAGCCTGAAGCTTCAGCCTTCAAGTATAGATAATTGTAATTTGTATTATGTATGATTTGCACTCTATTGATAATTATATTATGTATAAAAAATAAATTTTTATACATAAATTGTATCATATTGCCGTTTCTTCCGTTTCCGTTTCGACGGGGCCCGGAAACTCCGTTTCTTCCGTTTTCGTTTCTTCCATTTCCATTTCGGCTGGTAACTATGTTCTAGCACTAAATTTCAGTGCTTGTACTATTTGGATGTTTATCTTATTAGTTTACTTGTCATTAATTACAACCTTGTTCTTGAAGAACAGTTATTGGTGCAGGGGAAAACTAGATTTCTCTTTTTCTGTACACACAATTACCAGTCTTTACACCAGGCCGTGTGCAAGAGCTGGTAGCTGGACTACGCAAGATTGTTATAAGCATCCTTTAAAAGAGCTGCAGGACTGCATGCCATTTAGGCTCTGCTTATATGGTCTCTAGTGTACCTTAGTGCATTCGCGAGTGGAGATAAATTTAATCCTGGATTTTCTTAGGTGGGAACCAGAAACAAAATGCTCCCTGTTGCATTAAATAGAAAGAGAGAAACCAATGAAATTTTAAGTGCAATAAAATTTTCAATTTAAGTTTACATTACTTTCAATAACCAATCATCCACAGGCTAGTTATAAGACTAAAATTCCAATTGCCAAAATGAAGTAAAATAAAAACGTCATAGGTTTAAACATTTTTTTCCCTCAAACAAATTTATTGGATAAATGGGGGAATACATGTATGAATTGATCAAATTTTGGCAAAGGAGATTGCTATTATTAAGATCATGGAAAATGTGAACTACTATTGTTTTGTTGAATTACTCAGTCAATTAATATTGCTTTGAGATGATTGCAAGCAAAACTACAAAAGATTATAGAAGCATTTACAGTTGTCAATGTGTGCAATGGGAACTTCGACTTTGTGTCGCATAGATACAATAGGCATAACAATTCAACATTTGAATTCCAATAGAAATGCAAACTCAAAATTTGTAGGTATTGGGTTGGACCACATGTATACTTGTCTCCACTTGTCCTTGCTTAAGGGCCTATTGTCTTGCACAAGTGATGGAAGCAAAGGGTTGAGTATAAGGACAAACATCAAGGGTGTGTTTAACAAGGGCTTGTACATTGTTATATTAGGACATTAGAATACGTGTAAGTGATCATCCAAGTGATCATCCAATTAGAATACAAAATGGATCATTTCAACCTTCATTGAGATTATTGGGTTGGACTTATATTCATAATGGACATGAGATGCTATAGTCAACGTAGCCTCTATTAACATCGAAATAAGGTATATTATCATTTTATGTTGGGCAACTTGAGCAACATCATCCAATACTATTATCAAATCAACTTGTCCTTGGATGTAAGATGAAATGAAGTGCACAAAGTAGATCTTTCTTTCACTTCCCACATTATGAAATATAGATTCGACATATTCTAGTCTTAGAAAGGTATATATATCTATAGATTAGCTAAGTTATAGTCATAGCCTCTAGTAACCTTGAAATAAGATATATTAAGCAACTTTATCCAATATTATTGTCAAATCAACGTGTCCTTGGATGTAAGATGTAATACATACAAAAAGTAGATCTTTCTTTCACTTCCCACATTATGAGTTCTATAGATTAGCTAACTTATAGCCAACAAAACCTCTTGTAACATCAAAAGAAGATATATTATCTTTTTTTGTGTGGGCAACTTGAGCAACATCATCTAATACTATTGTCAAATCAACCTGTCCTTCGATGTCAAATGAAATGATGAACAAAAAGTAGATCTTTCTTTCCCATTAGCTAAGTTGTAATCTTAGGTCTCCATTGTTGTTGAGCATTGAAATTGATAAATAGAAGATTTTGAAGATAGATCCAAGCTTGGGGAGAGGCCACTCTTAATCTTGTCAAAACACGCAAAAGAAGAAAATATATTTTACGTCTAGTCTTACTCTTGCTCCCATCTCCATACTTGAGTTGGTGTGATCTTAGGCATAAACTTTTCCTCGTCATTGCTTTCTTGCTTGAATATGATTCTATTGCTTTTAGGATCTATTTTTGTGCATTCATAAGAATTGTCAAGCATTGCAAATGTGTATTTGGTTTAGAGGGGCAAGTTGAAAACAAAACTAAAAAAAAGGTTGATTAGAGAGGAAAATAGAGAATCTAAGTAAATTGTACTTGATGATAACAATTTTAATGGAATCTAATCTTTGAATTGACCAATTAAAATTACTATAGAAATATTGTACTTTCATAATGATTATGACAACCAGTATAGAGTTTCTACATTCAATATTGAACTCTAGTCCAACCTTGCTCCCTTATAACTAACATTCTAGAGATTGTACGCTTCAACATGATCATATTCAAAGGATTAACATGTATGCCTAAGCTTTAAAGAGGTCGACAAATGCTATCAACAAGACTACTTAAATCAGCGTGTATTTTTATGTAAGATAAGGTGGCATAAAAAATCATGTGTAAAAATTCATCTATTAGAGATCTTTATTATTGATCTTTCATCCACATTTTGGATAACCTTTCTAAAGCATGTTAGCAAACTCGAGCACAAGATACTTCACCTCAAGCCCTCTTGGCCTGATTCACACACGCGCACGGATAATTGAAATATGTGATTTGTATGCCCAGTCATTTTTGAGATTCTCGTCTACCCTTTGATTCACACACGTCCAAGACAAGAATCCATTATGTATTTTTTATAGTGGAAGTATGGCACCAATCAAAGAGTGGTGTGGCTCCCTGCTCGTGAAGCTCCCTTCTCCTCGCCATAGCTCTGCTCCTTCTCATCCATCCCTCCTCTTTTTCGACCATAGCTTGAAAAGCTTTGAAATGCCCAAACACTTCACTTTTCTTTTTCATAAAATACACCCAAACTTTTCTGCTGTAGTCATTAGTAAAAGTGACAAAATAATGACAGCCTCCAATAGATGTAGCTTTAGTAGTCCGCACATTAGAGTGGATTAATTCCAATGGCCTCTTACTCTCTTGAACATGTCTAGGAAATGGTTTCCTTGCATGTTTTCCAAATTGACAGGCTTCACATACCTTATGCATTTCTGCAACCTTGAACTTAGGCAATCTTGCAATAATATTTTTGGGCCTGCATTAATTTTAGTCTCTATACATTAACATGACCAATGCATTTATGATAGATATCAATATCTACAACTACATTGGTCCCATGTGCAAACATTGCTGCACTGAATTCAGGCATGTCCACATCCAATGTAAACATCCTGCCCTTCTTCTTTCCTTTTTCTATCAAGAAACCTTTATTTTTCATATCCTCAACAAAGCATCCATGAGGATTAAATTTGACCTGCAAGCCCTTCTCAACCATTTGACCAATAGAAACTAGGTTCTTGGTGATATTCGGGACATGAAATACATTAGACAGGTATTTCTTTTTTCCATCCTGCATAGAAAAAGGAATTTTACCAATCTGCACAATAGGATGTGCAGTATCATCACTAGTCTCCACAAATCCTAGTCTTTCCATTTTCCTTGCATCATGCATCCATTCTGCATGACCTGTCATATGGTTTGATGCACCTGAGTCAACATACCACACATCATTGCTTTCTTCTACACTTGTCATAGAATTGGTCATGTGCTGCACCATAAACATATGCTCATTTCTGTCATCACCCTGTCTACTAGAGGATGCATAATTGCCTTGCTACAATTTTCTAGTCATAATGTCATTTTGCTTTTTATAGCAGTCTTTAACCATATGACCCATTTTACCATAGTAGTAGCATTCAATATTGTTGTTTGCATTTTGGCCTCTCTACCATCCACCATGACCTCTTTGGCTCCCCCTACCTCTAAAGTTACCATGTCCTCCTCCATAGGACTGGTTTTCTTGAATTTGCTACATATTCTGATTTTTGCCATGGCCTCCAAATCGGCCTGCTCTACCTCTGCCTCTACCTCTTCTAGCATTTGAGTAGAAGGCAACTTCTTTTTAAGTTCCTCCTGAAGAAGATGCACCACCATTTCTCTCCTCTTCAGAAATTAGAAGAGAAATCAACTCCTCAAAATCAGGAAATTTTTCACGGACGGCAATGGATGTCCGAAACTGTGCATAATCCTTTCCTAGACCATTCAAGGTCACAGAAACTAAATCATCATCTTCCACTAGCGACCCAATAGAAGCAAGTGCATCTACAATCTTCTTTACCTTCATGTGGTAGTCATTGATGCTCATATTTTCTCTTTGCACATTATGCAAGTCGTGCTTGAGCTGCATTTTCTTGACTTGCGTATTTGTGCTATACATTTTTGCCAAAGTATCCCATGCCTCCTTCGGTGTTCTTGCATCCTGAATATGCACAATCATAGAATCTGAAATACTGATAGATAGCCAGTACATAACTTTTCTGGCTCTCTCATGCCAGCCTCTAAATGCCTGCAACTTCTGTTGATTGGGAACATTAGGAATAACTAGTTCTTGTTCAGCTCTAGTAATGAACTCCCAATAGTCTTTTCCCTTAAGGAAATTCATCATTCTAAACTTCCATGCTTGGAAGTTGTACTTGTCAAGCTTTTCAATGACAATCTGTGAAACAACATTAGACGCTATTATAGAACACTGTAAAATATTCTATCACTGCAAAAAAAACACAACTTCTGCCTCACAACGGCAAATCTGCAAAATTGACGAGAGTGGTATTTGACCACACAGTCACTTCCTAGTGATGATTATGCATCAACAGGCAATAAGAATGATTCTATCACTCCCAATATCTCTACGCACAGGAAAACGATGTAATTTTGTGATAACTTTTCACTGACCTATAGAACAATGGTTGCACAGCAAAAATAGGGCACTTTCCAAAGTGCCTGCGGAAAACTTCTACCACCAAAACGGGCTCCAAAATGGCCTCGAATCAAAACGGGGCCCCAAAATGATGTGCCACCAAAACGAGCCCCGAAATGGCCCCGAAATGGCTTTGAAATGATCGCAAAGGGCATCCCAATCTGAGACAGTGCACTCTTGCACTTTTTGGCTGTGCTACCTGCAGAGATTTGCTCCCAAACTCCGAAAAAAAGGAAAGCAACACTCATCCTCTTACTAGGACACCGTGAACTTGGTTTGATTTCTTGAGCTCCATACGATGAACCGAGCTTTGATACCATGTAAAGAGAGTGGGAGAGAAGGAAGGAGTCTCACTTGCAACTTTCTCACATACACAATGGGGGAATATACACAAAGGTGGAGGCTGAAAACAGTTTTCCTCTTCTTAGTTGTGAAAGTCAAAAGAACTCTAAGGACAAAAGAATAGGTGAACCTTATATGTGGGTCTCAAACCAAACTTAGCTAACTAAGGTGGCATACTAACTGAGCCAGTAACTAGAGTACATAAATATAGCTATCATCTAGCTATTATTCATGGATGGTGTACCAACCGCATCTGCAGCTAACAAGTCGCTGATGCACAACGGTCACCTTGGCATATCACGAGTGGAGCTCAATATCTCAACACGGCAGAGAATATGGGAGCACTAGTTGAACTGAATGCTTGTACGCAAAGTAAGAGAGAAAGCTTGTAGAATACCTTAAAAATGGAAGACGATGAGGAAGAGGTATACAAGGATTAATGGCTAGAGATAAAAGATCCCATAACCTTAATTGATTGCTCAACAATTAGATGTGTCAATTGAGGTTGCAGTAAACATTAAAGTAGATGCACATATGTAAAGATTTGAATAAAATATATCTTATAAAGGCTTTCAAGACATGCATTCATGCTAGAGAGTTGTGGAGCATTCCTTAGAAGTATTAATTGGGATGCATTGAGTTCAGACCCCTAGCCATCACCACCATGGGTTACCCTAGGGTGCACACCCTTTGGTTGTATATTACCACCTATATTAGTTGGTCTGCAAGAGGAAGATTTCTTGTTTTATATTCCATTCTTGACCATGCATGATTTTCCTCCCTCCATTCATCAATTACTTTTTGGACGAGGTTGAAATCCTTATGCCCTCCATCATAGGTAATTTTCCATACCGATTTGTCTTGATCATGCTGCACACATCTTTTGCATCATTGAGTTGTAGTGAGTAAGGCATCAACTCTCCCACTAGAATATTATCATCCTTGTCTTGTACATCAAATGTAGAAGGAAATATGGAATTTGATGAAGGGCTAATGCAAGCCTTGTATGGGGAGTCATCAACAAGTATTGTCCTTCTAGCATCACATCCAAATGCCTTTGAGATTTTTGCTAAGGGTTTGAACATTGCCTCAACACCAACCTTGTTAGGCCTATTTATCCTCATCTTACTATAAGTGTAGCATCCTTGCTGAGACCATATAACAAAGAAAGGGAGGCTCTCATTTGCATACTTTTGTAGCTCTCCTACCATATCAAGGACATTATGCTCTATCGTAGCTGAACAAATACCTACATTAAATCTCTGTCACAAGATTTTAAGGAATTCTCTGCACCTAGGACAACCATATAATGATTTTTGTCGTACCTAATAGACGGATGTATTGGCGACTTATTAGGTAGCAACTTAGTAGCAAGCCATTCAGGTCTAATATGATTGTTATTCATGGCATATCCAAAGAGATTGTATGTGGATGCAGATCCAAATTCTCCTTGAAGTTGCTGGCTTCTGCACAAAACCATATAAAGAACTATAAAGTATGACCATTATCTATCACCGTCTCATTGATTCCATTGTCTTATTGGGGAATGGCACTAGTTCCAATCTCTGTAAATTCCATAGAGAATGCAAATAGTGCAACCTTTCTCTCTCAACTCATAGAGAGAATGGCACTTGTGCCATTCTTCTCTTGGGGTGGTTCTACTACCATTTTTCCTATAAGGTTATAGAGAATGCCACTAGTTCCTTTCTCTGTATACTCATTGGCCGGAGGAGAGAATAGCATTATTGCCTCTCCGCATGTCCCAAAATAAATGTATAATGCATGATCTGAAAGCATAGATATTGTATTACAATTTTATTCTCTTTGTTTCAGTCAGAGCACACAAGTGGACAAAGGAACATAAAATATCCATAACCTCATAGAGTGAATGGCACAAGTTCCATTCTCCAAATTATGACATGGATAATGCCTATAATCTTATCGGGAGAATGAAACTAGTGCCATTCCCAAGGCTCCAATAGATTTGTAGAAAGAACCTACATCCATACTTTGACTAAATAGTTAATACTATACAATTTTTAATCTCTATAATGCTTTCAACTAGCATAGATTCAAGAAAGGAGCAATACTGTATTACCATTTCTACATAACCTCAAAGAGAGAATGGCACTAGTGCCATTCTCCATATGAGATCACATAGAATCCCAATAGTACCTCTTATCTATAACCCCACATAGGGAGAATGACACTAGTGCCATTCCCCATGTCATTATGTCACACAATTTTGTTATACCACATGTTCAATATCTTTAATATAATGAGAGTATGTGAAATTAAGAAAATCCATAAATTTCATATTATTATATTGGTAAAATTCTTTTGAAACTGTGTACACAAGGAATAAATGAGTAGCTAAAGACCTTCTTGATCCAAATCTGCTATGGTATGTCCATCTTTTTCAATTCGACACTGTGTGTGGTCAAAGCCAATAAAGAGACCAAGATGAACAAGTTGTGCACCAGAAAGAAGATTTCTCTGAAGATCTCGAACATGGAGAATGCCTCACAAGACTCTTGTTGAAGAAAGAGTGCCAAGATATAAATCACCAACACCCATGACTTGACAAGTAGTGTCATCTGCAAGATAAACCGATTTCTTATGAGGAAGAGCATGATAATTATGTAACCATTGAGACTGATATGTCATATTACTAGTAGCATCAGAACCAACAATAAAATTGGGACCATCTCGAACATGAAGTATCCTCTCTGGAGAGACATTAGAACATATATGATTTGCCTCTTGATGTGTATGGGCATCTTGTTGTTGAGCAGCATATGCTTGATTACATTCGCAATCATAGCACCTCTTGTAACACTGAAAGGATGGATGATTTCCACCAAAATATTCACAAGGAGAATTTTTTGATAAGCAGGGTTGCTTAGTGGTAACACCATGTTTCTCATCATATTGTCAAGCCTAGCAACAATCAAAGATAAGATCACCATGCTTATCTCATAATAAGAACAATGTTTCTCATGATATTTGAGATGAGAAGAACTACCACCTCTGTACAAATGACCACCATGTCCATATTTGGAGAAAGGACTCTTTCGAGCAACACAAGCTATCTCTGAATCTACATCATCCGTTATTATCATGACAGTTTCATGAGGGTCTTTACGATGCTCGCGCCGTTGGGCATACTCAGTCAAAGAAATACATGTTTGATCAAAATCAATCTCATTTTTGTTAGAAAGAATGGTAACAATATTATCATATAATGGATCCTGGACTGTGTTGGGAAGATAGGTCACCAATTGGTTTTGTGGAATAGGTGCACCAGCAGCAGTAGCAAAATGACTCAATATGAGTTGTCACAGGAGCTCCAACTTTGTATGGAGTGCTCAAAAAATTATGAAAATAAATAATCTCTGTAATAGATTTCTTCTCAAAAGTAGCAATGAGATATTCCCATACTGCATGAGAAGAAGGAAGGGAAAATACATCCAACATAAGAGAACCATGTAGAGCAAATAAAATATATCGATGAGAACGCCAATCGGCAGAGTCAGATCTCCATTGCTCAAAGAGAGGGCCGTCGGTCACAAGAGTGTGATTTGCAATGGCATGAATAGGCTGGGATGGACAAACGAGATCACCAAGAATAATATCAGAAAGATTATTGGTTTTGAGTATTAATAACGTCTTCACTTTCCAACCAGAAAAGCCTTGTCCTTGAAACAAAGGAACAGATCGTTGGCCAGAAGGAAAGCTGTTGACGATTATAGACATTTCCATCATACCTCAAAAAAATACACGTGTGTCAAAGCTCACGACAGTGAATGAGAACACAATTGTCTCTCTGATAATATAGAACTTGAGATACGCCAAAAAAGGATAGAATGTGTGACAGGAGCATGCTAGAAATAGCATACATGCCTTCCCAAATGAAAAGTTTACTTTGTGAAAATATCCTTCCCAAATCAAAATTTTACTTTCTGAAAATATTCTTCCCAAATCAAAAGTTTACTTTGTGGCACTATCATATTCACATAAAAATATGGTTTTTTCAATCTATACTTTTGCACCAACATGCAAGAATTTGAAATAATCCTATTTTAGAAATTCTAGCTATACCTAAGCTATTTGTTAATTTAATTATTTTCAATATTTTTCCTTGACGTGATAAATTTATAAATCCATTAAAGGAGACTTAAATATTTCATGTAAATAACATTGTCACTCGCAATATACACAAAATTTTTAAAACTTTTAATAAATAGAAAAAAGACATGATGCCATAAGACCCAAGTTTTGTATTGAACCAAAGAATTATAATAGCAATTATAGCTATCATTATATGTTTACATTGAGAGACGTTGTTCTCAGCTGGAGTCCTTGTATAAAATGATATAGATTGAACATATGTTTACAATTTAAATAATTGTTGCTCTTAAAGAGCCTCAATTCGTGCCATCTGCATAATTTGACTCCCCATTGTCTTATTGCTCAATGTCACGACAGTCCCTTGCCAGGTGCCATCTGCATTAACTCCCACTTGTCTTGCCAAGCCTTGCCCCTTGGGTGCATTGACTCCCCATTGTCTTATTGCTCAATGTGACAGTCCCTGGCCAAGTGCCATCTGCATTAACTCCCTATTGTCTTGCCAAGCCTTGACCCTTGGGTGACATCCAGTGCATATTTTGACTCTCATTTCACATAGGAGGTGATGACTCTGATTATAATTGTCAATTGGCTTCTTGCCTAGTACCCAAATAAAATCCTTCAATGGACTTCAATACAAAGCCTTAATCATGGACATTCTTCATTTGCGCTATCTCCTTTCACTTCCTCCATGGCGAGCATCCTTAAAAATTCGTGTATATGCAAAATATTTTGCTGTGGTATTTTTATTTTTCCTTCTACCTCATATCCCATGCGCTTCTTTGATTTCTTTGCCCTTGAATGCCAAGACACTATGATTGTTTCCATCAAAACTTGTGAGACCGCTTCATCATTTGGGACCCACTCCTTCATTATACAATTAGTATACAATGTGTTATTATCCATATTCTCCTTCCTGCCCTTTGGCTCATACCATACCACCGTAAATGTTGTAGCTCTCCCTTGGTCATCTACTTGCACATCAACTACTTTTGCAACCCAAAACTTCACATTCTCATATTCATCATCCGATGGCTGAACCACAACAAAACAATCAACCTCTATATCTACTTGTGGCATAAACTCTCTCTTCTTCGGTCCACAATATGGACGTGGGAGTAATGATACAAATTCATTTTCAAAGACTGGAGCTAGGCACAAATCGTGAACATTTGGCCAAAACATATTGCATTCTTCCTTGACATCCTTTGAGCCTCGCATTCTCTCAAGGTCCTTTATTAAATTTCGTGTCTTGTTAATTATAGTGGTAGTGTGTTCTCTCCAAGTAAGCTTTGAATCAGGATATCTCCGAAGTATCTTTGTATGTTATAAATGCTTTTAATCCTTCTATTTCAGAACTAGACCTCTCATTGAATTCTTGTATAGGAGCCCATGTTGGATACCTTTCCTTGCTGGGAATTAAAGTTAAGAGAATGTAAGCTTCTTCAGGTTTCCATTTTGTATCATGAGAATACTGTTGCCATTGCATTACGGGTTTTTCATCTTTAAAAAAAAAACGAAAGTAGTGTGGATTGGTATGACCTGTCAATGCATCACCACTCATTTGTATGAAAGGTAGAATGAAGCTCTTCCAATCATACATTCTTTCAAGCCTCACATACTGTACTTTCCTTACGACCACCAATTTGCCTGCCACATCTTCTTACCAAGTCATCTATTGTCTCCACATCCTTGCATTTAAGCTCTCTTGAGACTGTGCTAAAATCCTGATTGATATCCTCATGTGTATGCCCAACATACAAAAATTCACATTCGACCTCATTGAAGATTCAATGAGTAACTAGCACGGAGCAAAATGCAAACATGAGGACATTCTTATTTTCTCGCCAGTAATTATTAGCTTGTATTCTCAAAGTCGGTGGTAGGCGACCTTTTTTGCATGTACATTGCGAATTGCCTTCATAATAGATGTTACAACTTGATTGCTATCATGTAGATGCAAGGAATCAATCCATATATCTACAAAGAACTTAATTCCATGCACTAACACTCCACATAGATGTGTCCTTAGAAAGTACTTTCCTTGTAATTTAGGTGGAGTGGCAACAAAACGAGGCAATGTTGTTGTATTCTGATCCATGCCATCTCCAATAAGGCACATGTAGTCATCAGGATATGAAATAGCTTGCTCCTTCCAAAATGCATATTTTTATCTGGAATGTCGAATAAGGTCATGATGAGATTTTTGAATTTTTTTGTATAATTCCCTTTGATTTGGACATGTTGCACTCTCAATCGCTTGCTTTAAATCATGGCAGACATTGCACTTTGACATTTTTTGCCTCCTTGGGATTTTAACATATCCAAAGTTCTTCTTCCAAAGAGTATACAAAGTATGAGAAGAAGCTATGGCATCCCCTCTTTGCCTTTGCTTTTCTGCAATAGAGTCAAATACTTCGAGCTTTGTCAAGCCCATTGGAAGGTGCATTTCAGTGATCGCGTCACCGTTAGGGAGTTTGGTAGATATATGGGGTTGAGGTAAAGCATTTTCATGTATGAAGTCTTGCAAAATTGTTGCTACCTTGACAGTTGAGATTCTTGATTTGGACCTTCCTCTATTACCGTGAATGCTAAATTTATTGCCGCCCTTTGCCTTGGTGACTAAATCCCAATATGTACCATGGGATAATCCAGGAATATTGCGATATGCCTTATTGCAAATCTTTTTTCCATTTACGAGAGGTTTTACCTTTTGTCTTGAACTTAGCCTTTTATTGCCATTCTGAAGAAAGCAAGAGAGACTTGTGAGAAGGTATTCATTTCTTTCGCTTCCTCTTCTTTGCCACATGTGTCCTCTACATTCCCTGATGTCTATAAGATCAATGAAGTGCATACATCTTCGCTTGCAACATAGATATCCCAATGCATTTAACATGTTCTCCTCCTTCATTACTCTCTTCCTCTTTGGTTGCTTTTGTGGATCTGCCTAGATTCGCTTTCTCTTCGTACATATGTATGACCGTTTTCGTTCCTCGTGCATGTTGTTATTTGTATTTATGGACTTCTTCTCCTCACATTTATTTGTAACCATGCATCCATGATTGGTCGTCGCATCCTTGGCCATATTATAATCAAAGTTAAATATTTAATAATCCTCTGTTGATCTCATCCTCATTTTTAACATACTCTTAGGACCATTCAATGAATTCAATATTCTACGAGAGTATTGAGAACCTTGAAACTCTTCCACTCCTGAGAGAACATCGTTCATTGGGACATCTTGCATGGCTTTCACAAATCCACAAGCTTGATTGACACCAGGTTTGTTAATATGCATGAACTCATCCACACTTGACAAGACATTACTATTGAAACCTTTGCCCATCTCACTGTGTAAGAATTCATCCACCCCAGATAAGGCTTTGCTTCTAAAATCGTTTTGTTTCTCGGAACCAATGAACTCATCCACTCCAGATAAGATGTCACTTCTATAATTGAGTACATTGAAATCATCGACATTTGAAGTGATAGAGCCTAGCACATGGGCACGCTTTTTAGGTTCTTTGATATTGTAGTATACCTTGTCTTTATCATTGAAAACCACATGCCTCTTTCTCATGTTTAAAAATTGCATGCTCCATCTCATGTTCTTGCCTACCTCATAGTAGGGATCACATAAGGATGTTATGTTATCAATCATACCATTATCAGTGACTTTTAGAATCCTCATCTGTGCAAATGACCATTACTCCACTTGTTCAAATCCCAATACTTCACCTTCTGCTACAGTCTTATTTGCAAATGATCTCATTTGTAAAATGTCCCCTATAGTAAAATCCAAGGTGGTGCACTTTGTATTCTTGATAATGTCTGTTGCATAAGTCTCATTTTTGTCCCATGCTATAAATGATTTGTTGGATGTATTGTAGGGCATAACATCTCCAAGTGTTTCCATATCTCAACATTTATACTTTAGCTCAACATGTGCACTAAGAATCTTTGATACAGTAACTACCACCTTATCTTCGCCAAGTCTTTGAAAGTGGCAAGCTAAATTGGGATCACTATCATGGATTATAGCAAATGCAACTACTTCGCTTTTGCTACATAAAATCACATCCATCCCTAGAACAAAATCTATAGCCATCTCCTTTGTGAGAGTCCTTTGCAAGCAAGCTGCAGTAGCAATAATTACATAAATATTAGTCTCTTTTTAATAATCTACTCATTTATTATATTTTTTAATTAGTACTTAATTTATTAGTGGGAGAAGTTATCCGATCAAGTACTCATCAGATGAACATGCCACTTTGCATCCAACTCAATAACACCTACGTTGAGGTGCGTGCAAAGTATTGTGCCCATTGTCTATGCTTTGCATGGTATATCATGCATTAAACACCATTTGTGCCTCAGTGTCATACACAACCATTAAAAACACGGTCCTAGGTGTGTTATTCAAACAAGTACTTATCGGATGGGGGCTCCACTTTGAATGCAAGTTAGATATGATTTGCATGGTCAATCACGCATTATACACCGTTTTCCCCCTAATGATATGCACATCTGTAAAAAAGCACGCCCTTAGGTGTGTTATTTGACCAAGTACTTATCGGATGGGTATGCCTCTTTGAAAACAAGTCAATACCACCGAGGTTAAGGTGTAAGAAAAGTATTGTTCCCATCGCATATGCTTTGCATGGTTGATCAAGCATTAGATACCATTTTTGCCTTAGTGTCATGCACATCCGTAAAAAAACACACTGCTAGTTATGTCATCCAATCAAGTACTTCTGGGATGGGCATGCCACTTTGCATATAAATCAATTCCACCTAGTTCAAGTTGTTTGCAAAGTAATGTACCCATCGGATATGCTTTACATTGTCGATCAAGCATAAAACACCATTCTTACCTTAGTGTCATGCACAACCATAAAAAAACACGGTCCTAAGTGTGTTATTCAAAGAAGTACTTCTCAGATGGGGGATCCACTTTGCATGCAAGTCCGTTTCAACTAGGTTGAGGTGTGTGCAAAGTATTGTGACCATCAGATATGCTTTGCATGGTCGATCACGCATTATACACGGTTTTTCCCTAGTGATATGCACATCCGTAAAAAAACACGCCCTTAGGTGTGTCATCCAACCAAGTACTTATCTGATGGGTGTGCCTCTTTGAGAACATGTCAATACCACCTAGGTTGAGGCATAGGAAAAGTATTCTGCCCATCGGACATCCTTTGCATTGTCGATCGAGCATTAAATACCATTTTTGCTCGTGTCATGCACATCCGTTAAAAAACACGCTCCTAGCTATGTTATCCGATCAAGTACTTATGGGATGGGCACGCCACTTTGCATGTAAGTGAAATCCACCTAGTTGAAGGTGTGTTCAAATTATTGTGTCCATCGGATATTCTTTGCATTGCCGATCAAGCATAAAACACCGTTTTTGCCTTACTGTCATGCACATCCGTAAGAAAACATGCCGCTAGGTATGTTATTCGATTAAGTACTTATGGGATGGGTGCTCCACTTTGCACGCAAGTCTGTTTCAACTAGCTTGAGGTGCGTGCAAATTATTGTGACCATCGAATATGCTTTGCATGGTCGATCATGCATTATCCACCGTTTTTCCCGTAGTGATATGCACATCCGCCAAAAAACATGCCCTTAGGTATGTTATCTGACCAAGTACTTATCAGATGGGTATGCCTCTTTGTGAACATTTCAATACCACCTAGGTTGAGGCATAGGAAAATGATTATGCCCATCGGATATCCTTTGCATGGTCGATCGAGCATTAAATACTATTTTTGCTCTAGTGTCATGCACATTCATAAAAAAACACGCTACTAGGTATGTTACCCGATCAAGTACTTATGCGATGGGCACGCCACTTTGCATGTAAGTCAATTCCACCTAGTTGAAGGTGTGTGCAAAGTATTGCACCCATCGGATATGCTTTGCATTGTCGATCAAGCATAAAACACCGTTTTTGCCTTAGTGTCATGCACAACCATAAAAAAACACATCCTAGGTGTGTTATTCAAACAAGTACTTCTTAGATGGGGGCTCCACTTTGCATGCAAGTTGGTTTCAACTAGGTTGAGGTTCATGCAAAGTATTGTCACCATCGGATATGCTTTGCATGGCCGATCACGCATTATACACCGTTTTTCTAGGAGTGATATGCACATCCGTAAAAAAACATGACCTTAGGTATGTTATCTGACCACTTGAGTAATTATCAGATGGGTGTGCCTGTTTGAGAACATTTCAATACCACCTAGGTTGAGGTGTAGGAAAAGTATTTTGCCCATTGAATATGCTTTGCATGGTCGATCGAGCATTCAATACCATTTTTGCCTTAGTGTCATGCAAATCCGAAAAAAACACACTGCTAGGTGTGTTATCCGATCAAGTACTTATGCGATGGGCATGCCACTTTGCATGTAAGTCAATTCCGCCTAGTTTTAGGTGTGTGCAAAGTATTGTGCCCATCGAATATGCTTTGCATTGTCGATCAAGCATAGAACACCGTTTTTGCCTTAGTGTCATGCACAATCATAAAAAAACACGGACCTAGGTGTGTTATTCAAACAAGTACTTATGGGATGGGGGCTCCACTTTTCACGCAAGTCTGTTTCAACTAGATTCATGTGTGTGTGCAAGGTATTGTCACCATTGGATACGCTTTGCATGGTCGATCACGCATTATACAACGTTTTTCCTAGAGTGATATGCACATCCACAAAAAAACACGCCCTTAGGTATGTTATCTGACCAAGTACTTATCGGATGGGTGTTTGAGAACATTTCAATACCACCTATGTTAAGGTGTAGGAAAAGTATTGTGCCCATCGGATATGCTTTGCATGGTCGATCGAGCATTTAATACCATTTTTACCTTAGTGTCTTGCACATCTATTAAAAAACACGCTACTAGGTGTGTTATCTGATCAAGTACTTATGCGATGGGAATGCCACTTTGCATGTAAGTAAATTGCACCTAGTTGAAGGTGTATGCAAGGTATTGTTTCCATCGGATATGCTTTGCATTCTCGATCAAGCATAAAACACCGTTTTTGTGTCAATGTCCAAAACATGGTCCTAGGTGTGTTATTCAAACAAGTACTTATTGGATGGGGGCTCCACTTTGCACGCAAGTGCGTTTCAACTATTTTGAGGTGTGTGCAAAGTATTGTAACCATCGGATATTCTTTGCATGGTCAATCATGCATTATACATCGTTTTTCCGGTAGTGATATGCACATCCGTTAAAAAACACACCCTTAGGTATGTTATTTGACTGAGTACTTATCGCATGGGTGTGGCTCTTTGAGAACATTTCAATACCACCTAGGTTAAGGCTTAGGAAAAGTATTGTGCCCATCGGATATGCTTTGCATGGTTGATCGAGCATTAAATACCATTTTTGCCTTAGTATCATGCACATCCGTAAAAAAACACGCTGCTAGGTGTGTTATCTGATCAAGTACTTATGCGATGGGAATGCCACCTTGCATGTAAGTCGATTCCACCTAGTTGAAGGTTTGTGCCAAGTATTGTGCCCATCGGATATGCTTTGCATTGTCGATCAAGCATAAAACACCGTTTTTGCCTATGTCATGCACAACCATAAAAAAACACAGTCCTAGGTGTGTTATTCAAACAAGTACTTATCGGATGGGGGCTCCACTTTGCACACAAGTCTCTTTCAACTAGGTTGAGTTGCGTGCAAAGTATTGTCACCATCGGATATGCTTTGCATTGTTGATCACACATTATCCACCGTTTTTCCGGTAGTGATATGCACATCCGCAAAAAAGCATGCCCTTAGGTATGTTATCTAACCAAGTACTGATCGGATGGGTGTGCCTCTTTGAGAACATTTCAATACCACCTAGGTTAAGGCATAGGAAAATTATTGTGCCCATCGGATATCCTTTGCATGGTCGATCGAGCATTAAATACCATTTTTGCGTTAGTGTCATGCACATCCATAAAAAAACACGTTGCTAGGTGTGTTATCCGATCAAGTACTTATGTGATGGGAATGCCACTTTGCATGTAAGTCAATTACACCTGTTTGAAGGTGTGTGCAATGTATTGTGCCCATCGGATATGCATTGCATTGTCGATCAAGCATAAAACACCATTTTTGCCTTAGTGTCAAGCACAACCATAAAAAAACACGGTCCTAGGTGTGTTATTCAAACAAGTACTTATCGGATGGGGGCTCCACTTTACACACAAGTGCGTTTCAACTAGGTTGAGGTGTGTGCAAAGTATTGTCACGATCAGATATGCTTTGCATGGTCGATCACGCATTATACAACGTTTTTTCGGTAGTGATATGCACATCCGCAAAAAAAAAACATGCCCTTAGGTATGTTATCTGACCAAGTACTTATCGGATGGGTGTGCCTCTTTGAGAACATTTCAATACCACCTATATCAAGGCCTAGGAAAATTATTGTGCCCATCGGATATGCTTTTCATGGTTGATCGAGCATTAAATACCATTTTTGCCTTAGTGTCATGCAAATCCGAAAAAAAACACGTTGCTAGGTGTGTTATCCGATCATGTACTTATGCGATGGGAATGCCACTTTGCATGTAAGTCAATTTCACTTAGTTGAAGGTGTGTGCAAAGTATTGTGCCCATCGGATATGCTTTGCATTGTCGATCAAGCATAAAACACCGTTTTTGCCTTAGTGTCATGCACAACCATAAAAAAACACAGTCCTAGGTGTGTTATTCAAACAAGTACTTATCGGATGGGGGCTCCACTTTGCACACAAGTCCATTTCAACCAGGTTGAGGTGCATGTGAAGTATTTTCACCATTGGATATGCTTTGCATGGTCCATCACGCATTATACAACGTTTTTTTGATAGTGATATGCACATCCGTAAAAAAACACGCCCTTAGGTATGTTATATGACCAAGTACTTATTGGATGGGTGTGCCTCTTTGAGAACATTTCAATACCACCTAGGTTAAGGTGTAGGAAAAGTATTGTGCCCATCGGATATGCTTTATATGGTCGATTGAGCATTAAATACCATTTTTGCCTTAGTGTCATGCACATCCGTAAAAAAACATGCTACTGGGTGTGTTATCCGATCAAGTACTTATGCGATGGGTATGCCACTTTGCATGTAAGTCAATTCAACCTATTTGAAGGTTTGTGCAAAGTATTGTGCCCATCGGATATGCTTTGCTTGTCGATCAAGCGTAAAACACCGTTTTTTCCTTAGTTTTATGTACAACCATAAAAAAACATGGTCCTAGATGTGTTATTCAAACAAGTACTGATCTAATGGGGGCTCCACTTTGCACGCAAGTCCGTTTCAACTAGGTTGATGTGTGTGCAAAGTATTGTCACCATTAGATATGCTTTTCATGGTCGATCACACATTATCCACCATTTGTCTGGTAGTGATATGCACATCCGCAAAAAAGCACAACCTTAGGTATGTTAACTGACCAAGTACTTATCGGATGGGTGTGCCTCTTTGAGAAAATTTCAATACCACCTAGGGTAAGGCATAGGAAAAGTATTGTGCCCATCGGATATGCTTTGCATGGTCGATCGAGCATTAAATACCATTTTTGCCTTAGTGTCATGCACATCTGTAAAAAAACATGCTACTAGGTGTGTTATCTGATCAAGTACTTATGCGATGGGAATGCCACTTTGCATGTAAGTCAATTCCACCTAGTTGAAGGTGTGTGCAAAGTATTGTGCCCATCGGATATGTTTTGCTTGTCGATCGAGCATAAAACACTGTTTTTGCCTTAGTTTCATGCACAACTATAAAGAAACACGGTCCTAGGTGTGTTATTCAAACAAGTACTTATCAGATGGGGGATCCACTTTGCACGCAAGTCTGTTTCAACTAGGTTGAGGTGCGTGCAAAGTATTATAACCATCGGATATGCTTTTCATGGTCGATCACGCATTATCCATCGCTTTTCCGATAGTGATATGCACATTCGCAAAAAAACACAGCCTTAGGTATGTTAACTAGCCAAGTACTTATCCGATGGGTGTGCCTCTTTGAGAATATTTTAATAACACCTAGGTTTAGCCGTAGAAGTATTTTGCCCATTGGATATGCTTTGCATGGTCGATCGAGCATTAAATACCATTTTTGCCTTAGTGTCATGCACATCCGTAAAAAAACACGCTGCTAGGTGTGTTATTCGATCATGTACTTATGCGATAGGAATGCCACTTTGCATGTAAGTCAA
This sequence comes from Dipteris shenzhenensis, assembly GCF_047967505.1. Taxonomy (NCBI): domain Eukaryota; kingdom Viridiplantae; phylum Streptophyta; class Polypodiopsida; order Gleicheniales; family Dipteridaceae; genus Dipteris; species Dipteris shenzhenensis. Next base: position 13,892,397 of record NC_141608.1, read on the forward strand.
TTCCACCTAGTTGAAGGTGTGTGCAAAGTATTGTGCCCATTGAATATGCTTTGCATTGTCGATCAAGCATAAAACACCGTTTTTTCCTTAGTGTCATGCACAACCATTAAAAAACACGGTCCTAGGTGTGTTATTCAAACAAGTACTTATCGGATGGGGGCTCCACTTTGCACATAAGTCCGTTTCAACTAGGTTAAGGTGCATTGAAAGTATTGTCACCATCGGATATGCTTTGCATGGTCGATCACGCATTATAGAACGTTTTTTCGATATTGATATGCACATTTGCAAAAAAACATGCCCTTAGGTATGTTATCTGACCAAGTACTTATCAGATGGGTGTGACTCTTTGAGAACATTTCAATACCACCTAGGTTGAGGCGTAGGAAAATTATTGTGCCCATCGGATATCTTTTGCATGGTCGATCGAGTATTAAATACTATTTTTGCTCTAGTGTCATGCACATCAGTAAAAAAACACGCTACTAGGTATGTTATCCGATCAAGTACTTATGGGATGGGCGCTCCGCTTTGTATGTAAGTTAATTTCACCTATTTTAAGGTGTCTGAAAAGTATTATGCCCATTGGATATGCTTTGCATTGTCGATAAAGCATAAAACACCATTTTTGCCTTAGTGTCATGCACATTCGTAAAAAAAACACACTGCTAGGTATGTTATTCGATCAAGTACTTATGGGATGGGTGCTCCACTTTGTACGCAAGTCCATTTCAACTAGGTTGAGGTGTGTGCAAAGTATTGTGAGCATTGGATATGCTTTTCATGGTCGATCACGCATTATCCACCGTTTTTATCGTAGTGATATGCACATCCGCAAAAAAATACGCCCTTGGGTATGTTATTTGACCATGTACTTATCGGATGGGTATGCCTGTTTGAGAACATTTTAATACCACCTAGGTTGAGGCATAGGAAAATTATTGTGCCCATTGGATATCCTTTGCATGGTCGATCGAGCATTAAATGCCATTTTTGCTCTAGTGTCATGCACATCCGTAAAAGAACACGCTGCTAGGTATGTTATTCAATTAAGTACTTATGGGATGGGCGTTCCACTTTGCATGTAAGTCAATTTCACCTCGTTTAAGGTGTGTGAAAAGTATTATGCACATCGGATATGCTTTGCATTGTCGATCAAGCATAAAACACCGTTTTTGTCTTAGTGTAATGCACAACCATAAAAAAACACGGTCCTAGGTGTGTTATTCAAACAAGAACTTATCGGATGGGGGCTCCACTTTGCACCCAAGTCAAGTTAAACTAGGTTGAGGTGCATGAAAAGTATTGTGACCATTGGATATGCTTTGCATGGTCAATCATGCATTATATACGGTTTTTCCCCTAGTGATATGCACATCCGTAAAAAAACACACCTTTAGGTGTGTTATCCAACCAAGTACTTATCTGATGGGTGTGCCTTTTTTCAAACAAGTCAATACCACCTAGGTTGAGGTGCAAGTAAAGTATTGTGCGGATCGGATATGTATTGCATGGTTGATTGAGCATTAAATACCATTTTTGCCTTAGTGTCAAGCACATTTGTAAAAAAACACGGTCCTAGGTATGTCATCGGATCAAGTACTTATCTAACCGACATGCCACTTTTCATGCAACTCAATAACACCTATGTTGAGGTGAGTGCAAAGTATTTTGCCCATCGGATGTACTTTGCATGGTATATCACGTATTAAACTCCGTTTGTGCCTCAATGTCATGCACAACCATAAAAAAACACGTTTTTAGGTGTGTTATCCGACCAACTGCTTATCAAATGGGTGTACCACTTTGCATGCAATGCAATGCCACAATTTTTGAGGCTCATGCAAAGTATTGTGCCCATCGGATATGCTTTGCATTGTCGATCAAGCATTAAACTCCGTTTTGGCCTTAGTGTCATGCACAACCATCCAAAAACGCGGTCTTAGATGTGTTATTCGACTAAGTACTTATGGGATGGGCACGCCACTTTGCATGTAAGTCAATAATACCTAGGTTGAGATGTGTGCAAAGTATTGTGACAATCAGATATGCGTTGCATTGTCGATCAAGCATAAAATAGTGTTTTTGCCTTAGTGTCATGGACAACCAATAAAAAACATGGTCCTAGGTGTGATATTCCAAAAAGTACTTATCGGATGGGGGAGCCACTTTGCAAGAAAGTCAATTTGAACTAGGTTGGTGTGCGTGCATAATATTGTGTGTATCGGTTATGCTTTGCATGGGGGATCACACATTATGCACCGTTTTCCCCCTAGTGTTATGCATATCCGTTAAAGAACATGCTCTTAGGTGTATTATCATACCAAGTACTTATTGAATGGGTGTTCCACTTCGCATGGAACACCATACCACCGCTTTTGAGGCATGTGCAAAGTATTGTGCCCATCCAATATGCTTTGCATGGTGGATTGAGTATTAAATATTGTTTTTGCCTTGGTGTCATGTAGAACCGTCAAAAAACATGATCCTAGGTGTATTTTTCAAACAAATACTTATCGGATGGGGATGCCACTTTGCACACAAGTCAATACTGCCTAGGTTGAGGAATGTGCAAAGTCTTGTGTCCATTTGATATGCTTTGCATAGTCGATTGCACATTATACACCGTTTTGTTCCTAGTGTTATGCACAATCATCATAAAATATGTTTGCAGGTGTGTTATCCGAACAAGTACTTATGGGATGGGTGCACCACTTTGTATGCAAGTCAATATGACCTAGGTTGAGGCGTGTACAAAGTTTTGTGCCCATCGGAGAAATGTAGATGCGATAATATTAGCAAATTCTCGGTATGTGTATATGTGTATATGTGTGGCAAACAATTTTGATACAACAAAGTAAACACCTAGTGCACAAAATATGCACTTCATACCTTGAGTATTGTGTCAAAATAAAAGCTGAAATAAGCTTGTTGATGAGAATAAATACACCCTTGAATAAAAGCACAATTATTGTATGACCACGATAGGATCACTTTGACACCTGTGATTTTGCCCACATGTAAGTTTGCAAATAGTATAAAAAATCGTATAGTAATATATTAATAGTTTGCAAATGTGTATAGCAAGTGAGTAATGGGAAGTGGAAGTGGAAGTGAGGAGGGAGGAGTGGAATGGGAGAGGGGAGGTAATAGGGGTGTATGATAATAAGTATAAAAAATAGTTTAATAATATATTAATAGTTTGCAAATGGCAAGTGAGTAATGGGAAGTGGAAGTGATAGTGGGGAGGGAGGAATGGAATGGGAGAGGGGGAGGTAATAGGGGAGTAGGATAATAAGGGAGTGAAATGAGTGAGGGGAGTTAATAGGGGATGAAAAAGAGGAGGGTGAGATGGGGAAATATGGGATTTTGGAAAATGGGAGGAGTATAGGACGTGGTGGAAATGTGGGATGGGAGTGGTGGCAATGGGGGAGGAAGAAGAATGGATGGGGGGGTGCCAATGGAAGATTGGGATGAGGGATGGGGGTCCAATGGGAGAGGGGGAGTAATGGGAGCCAATGGGAGAGGGGAGGAATGAAAAGCCAATAGGAGAGAGGGGAGGAATGGAAAGCCAATAGGAGAGGAGGAGGAAAACCTAGTTTTTCTTATATATAGTCTTCCTTCTTCATTCATTCTCCCCTCATTTCATTCATTGAAGCAAGAAAGCAAGGACGAGCAGGAAGAGCAAGAAAGCAAGAAAGAGCAAACTTACAAACTTTTTCCAGGTACTTGTAAATTTTTTTGATTAATTCTTTATCTAGATTTTTTTTTTTAATTTAAAGAGAGAGAAAGAAAAAGAGAGAGAGGAACGAGAGAGAGAGAGAGAGAAAGTTTAGAGAGAAGGAGAGAAGCCTTGGAGGCCGCAACCTCCAGGACGAAGAGGGAAGTGGAGGGGGGAGAGAGAGGGAGGAGGAAGAGGGAAGTGGAGGGGGGAGAGAGAGGGAGGAAAGGAGGGAGGGAGGAGCGATAGAAGAGGGGAGGGAGGGAGGAAGAGGGAAGCAAGGAGGGAGTAGGGAGAGAGTGGCGTAAGAGGAAGGGGAGAGCGGGGGTAGGGAAGGGGGAGCGGGGGTAGGAAGGGGGGGGAGGCGGGGTAGGGAGTGGAGGTAGGGGGAGGCGGGAGGGGGGGCAGCAGGGTAGGGAGGTAGGAGGGAGGAGCGAGGGTAGGGGGAGGCGAGAGGGGGGAGCAGGGGTAGGGAAGGGGGGAGGCGGGGTAGGGGGCGATGGGGTGGGGGAGGTGGGAGGGGGGGAGGCCGGGTAGGGAGTGGGGGTAGGGGAGGTAGGAGGGGAGAGGGGGCGGCAGGGTAGGGGGAAGTGGGAGGCGGGAGGGGGGGGAGGTGGGGTAGGGGGCGGCGGGGTAGGGGGAGGTGAGAGGGGGGAGCAGGGGTAGGGAAGGGGGGACACGGGGTAGGGGGCGGTGTGGTTAGGGAGTGGGGATAGGGGGAGGCGGAGGGGGGGAGGCGAGGTAGGGAGCGAGGGTAGGGGGAGGTAGGAGGGGGGAGCGGAGGCGGGTGGGGGGGGGGGAGGCGGAAGGGGGGGTCTTGGCAGCCGCGATCGCTAGGGTAGGGAGGAGGGGAGGCGAGGGTAGGGAGGGGGGGAGGCCAGGTAGGGGGCAGCGGGGTAGGGAGCAGGGGTAGGGGGAGGGGGGAGGGGGGAGGCCGGGTGGGGAGCGGGGGTAGGGGGAGGCAGGAGGGGAGCGAGGGCGGCAAGGTAGGGGGAGGCAGGAGGCAAGAGGGAGGCAGGAGGGGGGGAGGCAGGGTAGGGGGCGGCGGGGTAGGGGGAGGCAAGAGGAGGGAGCGAGGGTAGGGAGAGGGGGAGGCGGGGTAGGGGGCGGGGGGAGCGGAGGCGGGAGGGGGGGTCCTGGCGGCCGCAGCCGCGGTTGCCAGGGTGAGAGGGAGGGGAGGGAGGGGAGGGAGAGAGAGAGAGAGAGAGAGAGAGAGAGAGAGAGAGAAAGAGAGGACGGAGGGGAGGGAGCGAGGGTAGGGAGTGTCGAGGTAGGGGGAGGCGGGAGGCGAGAGGGGGGGTGGCGCGGGTAGGGGGAGCGGGGGTAGGGAGAGGGGGTGGCAGGAGGAGTGGAGGGAGAGGGGGTCCTGGCGGCCATGGCCGCCAGGGTGAGACAGAGAGAGGAGGGAGAGAGAGAGAGAGGAGGGAGGGGAGGGAGAGAGAGAGAGAGAGAGAGCGAGAGAGAGAGAGGGGTGGTCCTGGCAGCCGCGGCCACCAGGGTGAGAGAGAGAGAGAGGAGGGAGAGAGAGAGAGAGAGAGAGAGAGAGAGAGCGGGGGGGGGTCCTGGCAGCCGCAGCCACCAGGGTGAGAGAGAGAGGAGGGAGAGAGAGAGGAGGGAGGGGGAGAGAGAGAGAGAGAGAGAGAGAGAGAGAGAGAGAGAGAGAGAGAGAGAGAGAGAGAGAGAGAGAGAGAGAGAGAGGGGGTCCTGGCAACCATAGCCGCCAGGGTGAGAGAGAGAGGAGGGAGAGAGAGAGAGGAGAGAGAGGAGGGAGAGAGAGAGGAGGGAGGGGAGGGAGAGAGGGGGGGTCCTAGCGGCTGCGGCCGCCAGGGTGAGAGGAAGGGGAGGTAGAGAGAGAGAGGAGGGAGGGGAGGGAGGGAGGGGGAGAGAGAGAGAGAGAGAGAGAGAGAGAGAGAGAGGGGTCCTGATGGCCGCGGCCCTAGGGTGAGAGGGAGGGGAGGGAGGGGAGGGAGAGAGAGAGAGAGGAGGGAGGGGAGGGAGCGAAAGAGAGAGAGAGAGAGAGGGGGGGGGGTCCTAGCGGCCGCGGCCCTCGGGTGAGAGGGAGGGGAGGGAGGGGAGGGAGAGAGAGAGAGGAGGGAGGGGAGGGAGCGAGAGAGAGAGAGAGAGGGGGGGTCCTGGTGGTTGCGGCCCCTAGGGTGAGAGGGAGAGGAGGGAGGGGAGGGAGAGAGAGAGAGGAGGGAGGGGAGGGAGCGAAAGAGAGAGAGAGAGAGAGAGAGGAGGGGGTCCTAGCGGCCGCAACCCTCGGGTGAGAGGGAGGGGAGGGAGGGGAGGGAGGGAGAGAGAGGGGGGGTCCTGGCAGCCACGGCCCCAGGGTGAGAGGGAGGGGAGGGAGAGAGAGAGAGAGAGAGGAGGATGAGAGGAGTGAGGAGAGGGAGGGGAGGGAGAGAGAGAGGGGGGGTCCTGGCGGCCACGGCCCCAGGGTGAGAGGAGTGAGAAGGAAGAGATAGAGAGAGGACTCCTGGGGGCCGCGGCCCTCAGGGATGAGAGGAGAGTTAGAGAAGTAAGGGAGGGAGAGGAGTGAGGGAGGGAGAGGGTTGAGAAGACGTGATGGAGAGGGAAACACTAGTAGAGAGAGAAGAGAGATGAGAAGACTTTAGGGAGAAGGGAAGGTAAGCAACTAGAGAGAGAGGAGAGATGAGAAGACTTGAGGGAGAGAGGAAGGTACATGACTAGAGGAAGTTGGGAAGGTATGCGACTAGAGAGAGAGAGATATGCGACTAGAGAGGAAGCTCCATCCATAGAGAGGGAGCTCTGTTAGAGAGAGAGAGAGCCCACTACATAGAGAAGAGGAGAGGAGTAGAGGGAGAGAGGTCGAATTCTTACAACTAAGAGTAGAACGGTCACGGGCAAGAGCGACCAATAAGATTTGACTTAGAGAAGAATGAAGAGGGATGTACAAGAAGAAAGTATCAAGAAGAATGTTGAACACAAATTTGAATTCAAATTTATCTAGAAGAATGAATTCAAATTTCCCTCTCTTTTTTAAAAATTCAAATTTATTCGTGAGTGGGAGGAGTGGGCTAGTTTTTCTTATCTATACTCTTCTTTCCATTCATTCATTAGAGTTGCCTATAACTGCATATTGATTTTTAAATAAATTTTCTCACTTAAGCCATAGGTCTCATCAGAAGTCTCTTTGGAGCTCAAATATTCAGAGGAGGATATACAATTGTTTAGGGTTGAAATCATTCGAGACCTAATTGCTGCCATTAGAATACAACGTGCAACTAAAGCAATATCAGAGCTTGCATTTAAGGAAGAGGAGACTGAGTCTACTGTGAAAGCACTGCACACTACAGAAGAAGTAGAGACTCAGTGTACACCTAGAGAACCACAGCCTCCACTGGAAGCATCAGAAGAGTTGCCACAGCCTCCACTTGCATTGAAAGAAGAGGATACTGAGTCTACTCCGAAAGCAGTACATACTACAGAAGAAGTAGAGACTGAGTGTACATCTAGAGCACCACAGCCTCCATTGGAAGCATCAAAAGAGTTGCCACAGTCTCCACTGGAAGCATCAGAAGAGTTGTGATGCATGTATGATGTTGTGTCCTGGCAGCCACGGCCCCAGGGTGAGAGGGAGGGGAGGGAGAGAGAGAGAGAGAGAGGAGGATGAGAGGAGTGAGGAGAGGGAGGGGAGGGAGAGAGAGAGGGGGGGTCCACCCCCCCTCTCTCTCTCCCTCCCCTCCCTCTCCTCACTCCTCTCATCCTCCTCTCTCTCTCTCTCTCTCCCTCCCCTCCCTCTCACCCTGGGGCCGTGGCTGCCAGGGTGAGAGGAGTGAGGAAAAGGGAGGGGAGAGAGAGAGAGGAGTGCGGGGAGGGAGGGGAGGGGGAGAGAGAGAGAGAGAGGGGGGGGGGAGGGGAGGAGAGAGAGAGAGAAGGAAGAGATAGAGAGAGGACTCCTGGGGGCCGCGGCCCTCAGGGATGAGAGGAGAGTTAGAGAAGTAAGGGAGGGAGAGGAGTGAGGGAGGGAGAGGGTTGAGAAGACGTGATGGAGAGGGAAACACTAGTAGAGAGAGAAGAGAGATGAGAAGACTTTAGGGAGAAGGGAAGGTAAGCAACTAGAGAGAGAGGAGAGATGAGAAGACTTGAGGGAGAGAGGAAGGTACATGACTAGAGGAAGTTGGGAAGGTATGCGACTAGAGAGAGAGAGATATGCGACTAGAGAGGAAGCTCCATCCATAGAGAGGGAGCTCTGTTAGAGAGAGAGAGAGCCCACTACATAGAGAAGAGGAGAGGAGTAGAGGGAGAGAGGTCGAATTCTTACAACTAAGAGTAGAACGATCACGGGCAAGAGCGACCAATAAGATTTGACTTAGAGAAGAATGAAGAGGGATGTACGAGAAGAAAGTATCAAGAAGAATGTTGAACACAAATTTGAATTCAAATTTATCTAGAAGAATGAATTCAAATTTCCCTCTCTTTTTTAAAAATTCAAATTTATTCGTGAGTGGGAGGAGTGGGCTAGTTTTTCTTATCTATACTCTTCTTTCCATTCATTCATTAGAGTTGCCTATAACTGCATATTGATTTTTAAATAAATTTTCTCACTTAAGCCATAGGTCTCATCAGAAGTCTCTTTGGAGCTCAAATATTCAGAGGAGGATATACAATTGTTTAGGGTTGAAATCATTCGAGACCTAATTGCTGCCATTAGAATACAACGTGCAACTAAAGCAATATCAGAGCTTGCATTTAAGGAAGAGGAGACTGAGTCTACTGTGAAAGCACTGCACACTACAGAAGAAGTAGAGACTCAGTGTACACCTAGAGAACCACAGCCTCCACTGGAAGCATCAGAAGAGTTGCCACAGCCTCCACTTGCATTGAAAGAAGAGGATACTGAGTCTACTCCGAAAGCAGTACATACTACAGAAGAAGTAGAGACTGAGTGTACATCTAGAGCACCACAGCCTCCATTGGAAGCATCAAAAGAGTTGCCACAGTCTCCACTGGAAGCATCAGAAGAGTTGTGATGCATGTATGATGTTGTGTTTGTATATATGCATGAGGAGCATATTCTCATGATGTTGTTTATTCCATGAATATTATGGTTGACATTTATTTGTTGCAATGTATGAATCATGATGTAGTTTTTGTTGATTATACACCAATTTGTGACTTATTACTTACGTGGCATTTAGTCATGATATTTATATATTTATTTCATGCACACAATTTTATGATATGAATGTGTGATGATGTGATTATCTGGAAATATAACCTTGTGTGATGAGAATTTTGATATGAATATGTGATGATGTAATATTTCACTCCAAAGTATCAATTCCCAATGCTCCACTCACTTAAAGTACAGCATTCCCAATGCTCTGCAAAATTTTATTCAGTTGGACAGTCTCCACTCACTTATAGTAGAGCATTCCCAATGCTTCTCTCACTTTATTCCAACCATTATCCTTATCATAGCGAACACATCGTGCCTTAGTGCACTTGTATTCTTCCATCCTAGTCCTTCCACAAACACTTTGAAGCTACAAGATGTTAATGCATAGGCCCTATACAACACCTTTAGAGAGATTGCATGCAATGGTCATTGACTTTAGGCTATTAGCGAAATAGGAACATGTTTGGGCCAAATATTTAAAGCTACAAGATGTTAACGCCTATCCCTATACATAACCTTCGGAGAGATTGTATGCAATGGGCATCGAATTTGCCTGCTAGGCATCTCTAAATTCTATCCCACTCAATACATTGAAGCACAACTCATTTGATGAACACAAACATCCTCATGCAATCCATAGACATCATGTATAATGGAATTAAATTGCAAAAGATAACAAAAACATTGACATGGGTGATAGCCTATATTATCTATATAGATTCCATGAAACCTCACCCCGCTTCTCATATTCAACCCTATGATCAGCACCTCCTATGTAATTTAAAAATGATCTATTTGTATATGTGATTTTTTGTGTGTGTGACACAAAATGATATAGACAAAGGATTCCAATCAATGATATGTGATTTTAATTTGAAAGTGCTTGACATGTTGTCCTTTCCATGTAGGTATTTAGTCAAATAGTACCATTATCAATAATAAGATTGCATGAGTAGCTTATCAAAGGAAATTTTTTTATCAAATGTCTTCAAAGAGACTTTCTTTTAAAAGGCCAAGAATAAAATTCATAGTTTGCTACATATCATCAACGTTCCAAAGAACTACCCATCACAAGGCAACAAAAACATTGCAAACAATGATCAAAAAACCATGTAAGTTCTATAGACCCAAAGCATCGCAAATAATTCATTTTGTTGATTTGAAATATTATGTCAAATTGATTTAGTTTAGCTTCAACATGTCAATTTATCTATTTTGGTTAGATGTATTATTGATTCAGTACAAAAAAAACAAAGGAATAAAAAAAGCAGAAAAGAACTTGCAAGAAAAGATTTTGAACAAGTGGGAGCTATTAAAAAAATCCATCTCGATACTTTGACATCATCATGGATTTACATAGAGCGCTTATATAAATAATGGACCAAAAGATGTAGCTCCATGATTCGTAAAATGCAATATTGTGCTCACTACGGTAGGGTCAACCACTACACCATGAATAAGTAGCTACATAGAATTCCTTGAAGAAACATCCATCCACCATCATCCCTAAGGAACATCTTCCTATCTACATAGCTAGAGAAAGCAACTAGAAATAGAGAGTAGTTTTCTACAACAACAATAGTGTATGGGAGAAACCTATCATCAGTTGTGACCAAATTACATAAGGCAACTGCTTAAAGTGCATCCATTCTAGATGCAGCTGCTAAGCATCATTTACATCTTGATAATTGTTAAACCAATAGCACAAGCCATCACAAATAGCGTCTTTGATAAATGACCAAATTTGCCTTTCCATACTAAGCATTGAACTCCATCTTTCCATGCCCTTACTAGAACTTCCACCAAATCTGAAACCTTGATTTTGATAGGAACACTAGAAAACAACTTCTCGTACTTTCCAAATTCCAATAGCTTTTCCTTTAGCATGGCCAAAAGCCATTTGAATACAAAGGAAGAGAGAAAATCTAAAATTTTTGAATAGTGTGTAATTCTTGTTGTTTGGAGGCGAGACTCATGGTGTTGAACCTCATGAGTATAGACCTTAATGACATAGCATCATGCATAGAGAGTGAGGTGTATCTTTGGTCTTTGGAATCAATGACTCTATCCATGTCTGTGTACCCATGGGGTAAAGACAATCATATGTCCCCTGCATCTCATAGTATCTAGGGCATTGCATCAAGAAATGCTCCTTTTTCTCCATCTCTTGTGTGTCACAATTATAGAGCTCAAATCTCTACTATGTAGTGTGGCAACAATCTATGGGATGAAGTTTGATCTATGGAATGAAGTTTGATCTATGGGATGAAGTTTGATCTATGGGTTGAAGTTTTGATCTATGGGATGAAGTTTTGATCTAGACCATTGTATCCCCTATTACATTGGAAAGATGAATCTATAAGTACCTTGACAGCACCCATGCCCATGGCTGGTGTCTAAGATAAGAAAATAAAAGCATCGTGCTATCATTGGGAGGATACCCAAATGCAAAGAAAAAATAGGGGAGGTCCCTAGGCATTGGCCTCAATGAGAAGACCTATGTATGCTATCTCTAGCACCAACTCGATTGGTCAGCCAAGGATAGGTCAAATGATCTCGGCCATCAATGGCTCTGGGTCTAGTGAGGGCTAGTGCCATCATGGAAGAAAATCAATAATGGAACACTATTGGTGCTCAGCTTGATCAATCTATCTAATTCCTTCCCCGCTCCACCAAATGTAATATCTAGGAGGTAGCTTGTCATCTATCAAGTGCTATTGTCACTCTAGTGGTTTGTCTCTCCTAGTCACATAGTAGAGAGGAGATGTCTATGGTCCTCATGTGAGAGTCCACCCGAGGTCCCAATCTATTGAGTTGTACTCTCTATGTCTCTACTATATCTCATCCCTTTCTACCCTTGTTTAGGGTCATTGAAGAAAAAGCCCATGATTGTCCTCTAGCTAGGCTTTCATGGGTCTTCTTGTGTTCTTCTTTGCACTCTCATCAGCCGATCTCTAAGTCATTGAGTCTCAAGGCAGAAAAGCGCCACACATCACTAATCAAGATGGGCCAAAAAATCTTTGAGTGGGACAAAACTGTTCTTGAATAAATAGTGATGGCATCTATAGATCTCATGGTACACAAGGCATCTAAATGCAAAGTGCTCTTCTATCTCATATCACATAAAGCATGAATTTATATATCACCTGGAGCACCCTCTTCTGGTCCTATCAAAATCACCTCCCAAATCATGTCTCCTAGGTGTTATTGTTAGACATGCTCAATGCCCCACCATCCTGGTAACCACTAGTGGTCCAAGGTACTCAAGTTGTAAGGCCCCCATATGAGGAGAAGCCATGTGTGAGCTCGGGACACTAGATGGATTGTAACGTGCATGTTAGATGAGGACTATCAATGAGACTATTGACGGTAGAAAGGTGATTGCATGGGAGCCCCTTATTCTTGCTAAGGCCTGGGGGCCAGTTGGCCCCTAGGTAGGGGGGCCAGCATGCCCCTAGTGGGGGTTTGGAGGCGAGAGCCCCCAAGGCGATGGTATAGGGAATATTTCTTGAATATTGCATGGACGACTAGTCGGTTCCACTGACTAGGTTAACTGGTGGACTTCATCGACTAGGTTGACTAGTCAATTCCACCAACTACCTTGATCCAACTACTGCCCTCATAGCTATAAAGAGGCAACCTCCCGAGTCCATTGTACCAGATAAGATCTTCCAGCTAGTAGCTTTTCACCTAGTATCTGTCTAGATCGCCATCTAAGCTCCACTGGGGGAGCACACAGGTGGACGGAGCCATCATCTGTACTACATCAGTATTGAAGGAAAATTTTGTTCATATCCAGTTTGCTATGTAATCTCTATTCTTTGTTCAGTTTTTATTCTGTTGCGCCATGTAATTTAATAGTTATCGGTCTGACCGAAACATAAAGGAAGATGGATATTAAAAAGCCTTGAGCTTAAGATTTTCAAAGATGGAAAAACACAATTTTCATTGAAAGGGGTATGATTCATGCAAATAAAACATGGCCAGAGGGCTACAGTATATAGATTACCTCAACCAAGGCAATATTAGAATATGTGTACTCCTTTGGGAATTTTGGAAGCTCTATAATCTGCAGCTCCCACCTTCTATCACTTCAAGCCAGTTGTACCTACATAGATTAACAATCATTAAATGACACAAGGATTGCTGGACATAATTTGGGTAGAAAGAATCGCTAGAGTGTAATTGGGCTAGAAACAATAGCTAGAAGCATAATTTGGCTGGTTACAAACCTTTAAATAGCTCTCACAATAATGTTGCAATGGCTGAATATGAGAGCTTGCTTGCTGAAGTTGAAGTAGCAAATGACTTCTTGGGGAGCTCCATGCTAGTTTGCATATGTTTGAGTACCCCTAGTTTTAGGCTATAAAAAATGGCTAGAATATAATTTGGCTAGTTACAAACTTCTGAATAACTTTGACAATAATGTTATGACAGATGAGTATGAGGGCTTGCTTACGAAAGTTGAAGTAGCAAATGACTTCTTGGGGAGCTCCATGTTAGCTTGCATAAGTCTAAGTACCCCTAGCTAAAACTAACCCTTAGGGCTAGGGGGTCATCATAGCTTGGGGTTTAGAGAAAGGAAAAGCAAGGTTCTATTAATGTTGGGTAAACTAAATGAAATCTATTGTTTTTAACCCCATTAGACCTGTTCATAACTGAGGAAATGAACTAGAATAAAGTTATCTACTAAACTTGTTGAACCTTAAACTTGCTAGCTAGTTCAAAATCTATTATTGTTGTGTTGTATACGGACAAATTACTGGCATGAACTTGAAGGCTCCTTGTTGGCTGGAACAAAGCTAAGGGTAGTGGCTGAGAAAGTTACAGCTGAAAATAGGCTAGAATGGCAACTTATGATGAGGGCAGCAACTGAAATTGGGCTATGGATCTAAGGGACAAGCTGGATCGAAGCTAACAGGGCGAGCTAGTGGGAGGATGTCAACACTTGAAGGGGGTTTGCAAGGTAGCATAAGTCCAGATTCACACATGTCTACGAACATGTACAAGAAAGGGTCATCCTCCAATAAGGTTCAAGAGCTGATGGAGAGGGGCTTCACACACAAGTGGACATGGGTGAAGGGCAATCCAACATGGAGTTGAGTCATGAACAAAATTTGAATTTTACTTGGGCTGCCTCTAAAGGATGCCCAAATAGCATGTCCTCTTTCACAAAAAGCAACCATTGTTCGAACCCACGATCTCATTGATGAGAGGAGGACCACCACGCCACTCTTGTGTTTAAACTTCTATTAAGGCTTGAAAAAACCCGTGCTTCTAGCCTTTATAAAGGGGCTAGAGATGGTAAATACATTGAAAAGGCTATTAGGAAAGGAAAAATAGCATCTTCCCAAGGCACTTGCTTACTGCCTAGGTTGCCTTAAGAATAGGGGCTAACATCCACAAAGGTGGTCTATACATCCAACGGATATCACCCATGGAAAAAGTGTAAAAAATCCCTACAGGCCAAGCCTTGTAGAATTGGTCTCACCTTTTGACGGTCCCTCTCAAACCTAGAGTTCCATGCTCCCAAGTACCATGCAATAATGTGAAGATGATATCCTACCAAATGGCCACTAAAATGGTCGTGGGAGTCGTTGTTGGTGCCCCCATCACCTAGCTGCAAAATGACCAACCCAAATGCACCAGGCGGTGATGCTAGCCACTATCTCCTAGACATTGTTCTCTAGTGAGAAACAGGGGCATGAGCGAAAAGGTGGTACTGCATCATAGGCCTCTATTCGAGAGACCTGCTGGCCATGGATCCTCTAAGCTAGTGACACTGGGCCGATGGAAAAATCGTGCCCACCCTCTGTGAGCCATGTTACCATCCCCCCCAAGTGAATTCCTTGTGCACTAGCCACTATTCAAAAAGACACAAGCCAAATCCTTTGAGTATCTACGTAGCCCCATAGGCAATGGGGGATCATCATGGCTGTAGAAGAGCCAGTGTACTTCGAAGACGCAGTTAACATGCCAAAATGGAAAACTTCAATGAATGAAGAAATGGAAGCTTTATATAAGAATAATACTTGGGAATTATGTGACCTTCCACCAAGAAAGAAGGCCATAGAAAACAAATGGGTATACAAAGTGAAGTACAGTCCAGATGGAAGCATTGAAAGATACAAAGCCATACTAGTTGCGAAAGGATTTTCACAACAATATGGTCAATATTATGATGAAACTTATGCTCTAGTAGCAAAGATGGATTCCATTTGGTTCTTGATATCACTAGTGACACAGCAAATGGAATGTGTACTAGCTACATGTCAAGAATTCTCTTCTCAATGGTTACCTAGATGAGCCAGTCTACATGCAACAACCAGTAGGTTATGTTGAACCAGGAAAAGAGAATCAGGTTTTCCATCTCAAGAAAAGTCTCTACAGCTTAAAGTAAGACCCAAAGTTGGTACAACAGAATAGATAAGTATTTTGCTAATCTGGGATACATGAAATCCAATGCAGATTATACTCTCTACTACAAAGTTCAAGGGGAAGACACTACTATTGCACTTTTGTACGTAGATGATCTGATTCTGATCAGAAGCAATGATAGCTTCATCAAAAGGTTTAAACAAGACTTATTTGTAGAGTTTGACATGAAAGATCTTGGACTTCTACACTATTGTCTTGGAATTGAGTTCTAGAGAGATTCAAACAACACCTTCATGAGTCAGGTAAAGTATGTTGATAGTCTCTGAAGAAGTTTCATATGGCAGATTGCAAGATTGCGGCCACTCCCATGGAACAGAGTTTGAAACTTACAAAAATTTCAAAAAATCCTAATGTCAATGACAAGTACTATTGGCAGCTCATCGGATCTCTTATATATCTAACTATCACACGGCTAGATACTTGTTCTGAAGCAAGCTCACTTGCACAGTTTATGGTAAATCCAAAATAGTCTCTCTGCAATGCATCCAAAAGAGTCTTGAGATACATCAGAGGTACAAGAAAGTTTGGAATAGAATACAAAGAAAATCATCCAAGGTTGCATGGATACTATGACACTGAGACTATGCTGAAGATCATGAGACCAGGAGATTGACACAAGGATATGCATTTTTCGTTGGTCAAGGTGCTATATCATGGTTATCAAACAAACAGCCAAGCATTTCTTTGTCTTCAACTAAAGCACAATATAGAGCACTCAAGCTTAGAAGATTATTGTTAGAAATAGATTGTTGTGATGAATCCAAGCCAACAGCAATATACTGTGATAATCAATTGGCTCAAGCATTGGCCAAGAATCCAGTATATCACTCCAAGACCAAGCACATTGATGTCAAAGAGCACTTCATCAGAGAAAGAGTGTTACTTGGTGACATCACACTACATCATTGTGATAGCAAAGAGAAGCTTGCAGACATCTTTGCCAAACCACTTAGCGAATGGAAGGTAGGATGGGCCTGTACTCCCGCGGAAGTCCTAGAAAATATCATCAAAAAGCGAGGCATATGATGGGACGAGTCTATGTCCTCTACAGTAAATCCATGATACTAGGGGCAAGGGAATACCAAGTGTGGGCCAAGATGAATGGGGATCTACTCAACTAGTGCCTAGGTGGTGTCGCAAATAGAATGCCTAAGGTCAGATGGAGGGGGAGAGAACCTCTCAAATGAGTTTGCAAGTTTTCTATAGGAGCATGGCATAAAGCAGCAATATTCATGCAGTCATACCCCACAACAAATGGACTTGTAGAAAGGAAAATAGGCATCTTGGAGAGATATCTCGTGCCATGCTTAACGAAAAAACCTGGCATGATATTATTATTGGGTTGAAGCAATTGCTACAGCAGTCTACATAATGAAAAGGACTTCCAAGCAATACATGGCATGACACCAGAGGAGAGGTATACTTGTAGGAGACTAGATATTTCTCATTTGAAAGTTTTTGGTTGCATTTCCTATGTTCATGTGCCAGATGAGTTGAGATCCAGGGAGGTAGCAAGCTAAGGGTGTCCACTTCCGGACCACTTGCAGGTGAGTGTGACACCCCCTTGAGTGAAAATACAAAGGTTTTGCTTTGGTGTGAAATACCTCGATCGAGGTATCATCTCCAAATGAAATTCGCACACGAGGACAACCGAACCAAGCCAATACCTCGATCGAGGTTGTAGACTTACTTTCACCGAACTGAGCCTATACCTCGATCGAGGTATCATGGCAAGCCACCTATACCTCGATCGAGGTATCATGGACAGATGACATTGCTCGTGTCACATACCATGATCAAGGTATAGGTCGTCCGACATGGCGGATGACATACCTCGATCCAAGTAGCATGGCAAGTCCAATAACCTCGACCGTGGTGTGCTGGACCGATGACTTGGCTGCATGTCAAATGCAACGATCGAGGTATATGGCATCCAACATGGCATCTGACATACCTCGATCGAGGTATCGTGGTAGCTGACATACCTCGATCAAGGTATCCTGTATCATCTGATGCATGTCGTGTCTCAGCCAATTCACTTCCTGTCTAAGATGTAGATCCCTTGTAAGAATCCATGTGTACAAGACTCTCATCCAATGCTACAATATGTTATGTCTCATCTGCTCCAGTTACTCTCTCATTTCTATTACCATGAACCAGGTCTACATGGCATGTCTCATCACTTCCTTTCTCATGTTTGGATTCTTGCACCTTAAGTCCCTCCAATGAAGTTGAACCTTGTTCAATGACACCCTAAAAGTATTCACAATCTGTTGCTCATTCTTGACTTTGTGTAAATCATCATTGTACTACTATCTTTTTCAAATTTTATTCCTAGTAAGGTACCAAGGACCATGCTTTCTTTGTTATGTCAACAACGGTCCAGTTTGTGAAGTCCTTTGGGGCATAAATTCTTCCATTGCATTTCAGTGTCATACCATTGATAAATGCTGTAGCCTCAAGATCCATCTTATATTAAAGCACAACAAAAATTTTAGGTACTTTGACAAACTATAATTACTTTGATAAATCAAAAGTACAATGAGTCCCATTGATACACATCAAGTTTTCATTCTTTCCAATCATATAAGTGTCAATTTCATGCTTTGGGAATAGCCTTAAAGGCTTTACAAGGCTTAGATACATGCATAAATGTGAAAAAAAATAAGGATTTACAATGAACTCGTGGATAGTGTAAAATGAAATAAAGTATAATCGAATATAAATTTGAAGTCTATCAAATATAAGTGCAAAATGCTATGTCAACTCCCACAACTAGTACAAATATAATCTGCTATGTCTAGTCCCTTAACTGATTCAATTGTAATCTATCCTGTCCACTGATACAACTTCCAATCATCTTGAAAGTTTTAAAACCTTGATCGTTGCTTAAATGGTAGAGTTGTTGTGAGTGTGAAATGTGAACGAATGGACTGACTCCGATTAGGAACTAGTCA